>NW_026865262.1:0-34042 GCF_026571515.1 Ruditapes philippinarum
TACCTGTAGACATATATGATCATTCCCAGAGAATATTGTCAGTGAAAAACGAGTATGAAATTGCACACAAATCCTATAATAAACTGATTAGTCAATCCAATGGCTAATATGATATCACAACTATTCGTTGAATTATGGTGGAGGAGTGGAGAAAGCCCTCAGGTGCATAGTTTCAGATGTGAACAAGCACCAAAGTAAAACTACCACATTTTGCAAGCTTAATGAATAAGTGGATAGCATACATTCATATTAAAAGAGTAAAACTTAAAATATATTGCATGAAAATGTTGTGATGCATTCCTCATTGATCGTTAACATGCTGGAAAACAAAACTGATTAGCCTATGCCAACAGTGTAGAAACCAGACCAGCCTGCACATCCATGCCGAATGACCATGTTGCTAGCTAAATTTTTGTATTTTGATATTGAAATCCCTAAAACTTCAAAAGAACTTTTCTATATTCAAAACAAGGAAAAACCCATGCACATATTTAGTGAGTTATTTCCAATATCATAAAGAACTTAAGAGACAATCTTTAACAAAAAAACTTACCAGATATAACAGGAAAGTATGTAGACCTGTCCCTAGACCGACCGAGGACAATATTCCGAGTCCAACCCAATACGCACACCACAGGAATGTTTTCTCCATACTTGCTACAGTCTAAAGCAAACAAAACAAAATCTTAATTTCTAAAAATACCTTGTAAACACAGATTACAAAATAGGAACAGTAAAAGATCTTGTATCCTATTTCATTTCCAAATAAATATTGTTTTTTGTTTTTGTTTTGGGTTTTAGGTCACATCGACACAGTATAGGTCATATCGCGACATTCCAGCTTTACTGGTGGAGGAAGACCTCAGGTGCTCTTCCGTGCATTATTTCAGGCACGAACGGGCACCTGAGTAGAACCACCGACGTTCCGTAAGCTAGCTGGATAGCTTCCTCACATGACAGAATCCAAAGTCCCTGTCGGGATTCGAACCCACAGCGGTGAGGGGCAAGTGGTTTGAAGTCAACGACCTTAACCACTCGGCCACGGAAAATAAATATCAAGGTCAGAAGAACTACTGGGTGATGTTTTTTTTTTCCAGGATCTCTGTAACAGTTTTAAATCAATTTATCCTCTGGTGAAAACAGTTCTTACCCTGTATGTGGTAGGGTATCTATTTTTTCTTATAAAAGCTCATCTCCAAGAAAATTTTGGATATGTAAGAGGCTAAAAATGGCCTCAGGTCAACTTGAAGGTAATCTGTAACCAACGCTGAAAAGCCTTTGACTTTATCTCAATCCATTGAAAAGTTGGAGCACTTTGAAATCAGTTTTGATGGAAAATCAAAGCAAAATAGTAATTTCATAGCAATTTGAACTTAACAGGAGGTTTTTCAATGAAAACAGCCATTTTTCACAAAATGCTCATGAAGTAATAGGTGTCAGGTGCTCTTTTGTGCATTATCTTAGGTTTGAGCTGACACATGAGTAAAACCACCAACCTTCTGTAAGCAATCAGACTGGACCAAGTGTTTAAATCTAGCCACTCGGCCACAGAAAATTTTTGAAATTGCGAGATGCACAAATGAAACGTAATCAGTATTTTGGAATTCCACAATGCAACAATGAAATGATTTTCAAGCAAGATTATCATTAAGAACTTTAAGTATGTATCACTTAATAGATGTAATACATGTATTTGAAATGTTTACTTACTTTTTGATGTGCTCCTTCTATATAATACACAAGGACAAGAAAAGTAATAAAACTGAGTACAAGCATCACAGATTTTTTTCTTCCATATAACCTGAAAATAGTCCAAAAACATTTATTAAAAGGTAAAACATACAAAAGAACATTACTACATTATGTGGTGTAAATGCTCGTCTGTTAAGGACAACAACTAAAAAATATCAAATTCAAGAGTGTCATTATGCTTACATTGTTAATGCTCAAGATAATTGGTAATTATACAAACGTATGATAATTTTCCAGACCAAAAAGGGCTATTAGTTATCACTAAGAAATGCTGCTTGTACAGAATGTTCTGCTTTGTCCACATTAGCAAAAATGTTCAAGTGAATGGGCTACATTTAATTTACATGTTTTGCTCAATGAGGACAATGCAGCGATCATAATAGCTCATCTCTTTCTTGAAAACAAGCTAAAAATCACAGCAACAAAAATTGTAGCATAGTTTGCCAAAACTGCAAATTTCAGGCCCATAGCAGACACAGCAGTCATAACAGAAGCATCTAAGTAAAGCAATCAACTAAAACTAATTTGTTATTGACTCTGTAAGAAAATATATGCATAAATAATTCAAGGATATATGTGGCACAAATTATTCAAAGATACATGTGGCACAAACAATTCAAGTATATATGTGGCCAAATAATACAAGGATATATGTGGCACAAATAATTCAAGGATATGTGGCACAAATTATTCAAGGATATATGTGACACACATAACTCAAAGATATATGTGGCACAAATTATTTGACAACAATAATTGTGGCAAAATTAATTCAAGGATATGTGGCACAAATTATTCAAGTATATATGTGGCCAAATAATTCAAGGATATATGTGGCATAAATAATTCAAGGACATATGTGGCACAAATTATTCAACAATATTTGTGGCACAAATAATTCAAGGATATGTGGCACAAGTTATTCAAGTATATATGTGGCCAAATAATTCAAGGATATATGTGGCACAAATAATTCAAGGACATATGTGGCACAAATTATTCAACAATATTTGTGGCACAAATAATTCAAGGATATGTGGCACAAATTATTCAAGGATATATGTGGCACATATTATTCAACAATATTTGTGGCACAAATTATTCAAGGAGAAATCATGCACTAATAATACAAGAAATACATTGCACACATAAATGAAGGACATACCTTGCACAGAGTAATGTGAAAAGTGTACTGGCTTCTAGAATGAAATATTTCAAGGTTGTGACGGGTGATCGCCACAGGACGATTTTCTCTCGTAGCCGTCGTTCCATTTCTCTTTGCCTTTTTTCTATCACTTTATTCACACTTCCATTTGCATCTTCAGATTCTGATTTACGTTGTTTTAGATACTCAGCTAATGGCGTTTTACCTGATTTGGTCATTTTCTTCTGAGAGTCAAGTAATCGTCTAACCTAAATCATGAAAAACCCATATAATTATCATCAAAATATAAAAATATCAATTAAACACAGTGATGAATTATAAATACTGCAAAATTTAACCATAATGTAGAGCCAGCATCTAATCACAGTGAAAGTAAGAATAATTCCATTCTTATAACTGATAAAAAAGTAATTTTAAAATTATGGCAGTTTTCAAAGTTAAAGGGAGTTTTTTAATAGTTAGCTATTGAAAAGTTCAAGAAAAAAAATTGAAAAACTGCCATTGAATTAAATTAAAAAAAAAAGTTGCTTAAAAACCAGTACAATTTTCTTTTTATATAAGAAAAAAGGAAAAATTCATTAAAAAATTGAGAAAAAAAAAACAAAAAGTTCTCTTTGTTCCCGTTTATAAGAAAAAATTTGAGATTTCAAAAAAATCAAACTTTTTTTGCAAAAATTTAAAAAAAATTATACAATTTTTAAGATTAAATGGAAATTTTTCGTGATTTTCTACTGCATAAGAATTTAATACCGAAAAAAATATTTTTCATCAAACCCCCCCACCAAAAAATTTTGGAATAAAAAATTTATAAAAATGTTGTCAAAATTTTCCTTAATTATATAGCTATATTTTAATTCCGTTATAAATGAAAAAAAAACTAAATTAAAAAAGGCCTTCTCCAAACCCGATTAAAGTCCTCCTTATGAAAGTACATGTGAAAACCAAAAAAAATCTTTTTTTAGATTGCGGCATTATAGTTTGAAAATTTTTAAAAAAATTTTAAAAGTTAAACATTTAGTTGTATAAATTTTGCAAAAAAAAAATCTAAAAAGCCCTTTTGGGACTTAAAAATTCAAACTAAAAAAAAATAGAAATTGAAAGAAAAATTGGTGAAAATGTGAAATTCAATTATTTTTGTTAATATTAAACTGAATTTTTTTGTAAAAAATTAAGAATTTTTCAATTTAATATACTTTTTTCACAGTTTATTTTTTTGGAAAGCCCCTTGGAGATCAATTTAAAAATTTTTTTATTACATTAAGGGGCAAAACAAAATAAAATACCGTAAAATTCCCATTAAAAAGCCTACCCACCACAGAAGCCTTACATTTTTCAAATTGAGGGCATTTATTAAAACACAGTTTTTCCTAAATCCAAATATCATTGTAAATATGTTTGGTGTTAAACAAGTTTTGGTAATAATTTTTAAAAGTTTTAAAGTTTACATGATACATTTTTTGTGTTTACAATTAAATAAAATGGATTCTGAAGGATTTGAATAAAATTATTGATTTACATTTGAGTTCAGCACTGGTGAGTAAAAAACCTTTGGGGGCTTTATTTGGTGAGGAGCAGTAAGTAGGAATTTTACGGTACATATACCATTATATAAAGCGTCTGCTGTATATTAGCAAAATTGCTATACATATATTATATGTACAGGCATTATCTCAAAATAGTGCATGGCATTTCCACCCTTATCACCAGGGACCAATATAAAGCCTCATTCCAAATCCAAAATATTTTACAAGTTATATCCAAAAAAAACCAGTATTTTCCCCCTTCCTTAGAAAGTTTTAGAGGGGGAGCACATTGTTTGTACCCACGCCCTAGAAATTCCTATATATCTCCAAAAACATTGTCAAATTCAAGTCATTTTCTTTCAAAATTACAACTTATTTCACTCTTTTCCCACAATGACTGAAAAACAAAAGCAAAAATAAACAAACAAAAAGCAAACCCATGCACATAACATATTGAGGGTTTTGAGTGTAAAACAACTGTTAACTCATATTAAATAATATATATGCAAAGCACAGTACAATGATGTATACCACTTTTTAACGAGCATAAATACATATGTAAAATATATCAGATATTAACTTCATGCATAAATGCATTCTATTTGCCTAGAGAAAAATATGAACTTATTTAAAATCATCGATATAACAATGATGAATGGTAAAAACATAAAATTACAAACTTTTCAGTCCCCACACAATACATTATCCAACTTTCAACAGGCATGATTTATGTTGTTTTTCCCTATAAAGCTAAATCAAGCTAGTTTAAAGTTGTATCAGTTTTGACATATGAGTTGAACATATGATATTTATAAATATATATTGACACTCATGTGTAAAATCTACCACACTTGACATGTATGTTCAAAGGTTAGTAGTATATGTAATAAAGTCAATACAATCTATATAAGAAAAGAACACCATATGGTATAAAACAAATCAACACAAGGGGCCCAGAAAGGGGTATCAGTTTTATGTCTTTTCTGTATAAATAATTTTATATAATTATATTTTTGATAAAAGTCTTCCCTTAAAATAACCCAGTGTCTTGTTCTTGGTAGTTAGGTTTTAAGTAAATCTCATTATTAACAACATTTTATATGGCTTTTAAGTTTAACTCACTTAGATGGAATAAGATCTTGTTCTTGACCTCAAATGTTCAGAAATAATGCATGTACAAGCAAAGTAAAATCACTTATTTATGGTGTGACAGTGATTATAATGTATGGTCTCCAATGCCATGGTGGGGGAGGTGCTGATTACAACTATATGAGCTTTAAAATAAGTTTATTAAAGATATAATTAAACTATAAAATTTATTATTCATTGTTATCTAATATATTATACAATATTATAATTTTTTTTAATGATTTCACATTCCTGGAGTGTCATTGTTATTTATAAATAAAAATATTGGGATTTTTTGGATTGCTCTTTTATTATGGATTACAAATCTATAAGGTAAAAAAAAATTTCCTACAAAATGTGGTGGTGTGGAAGGGGGCACAAATTAGAGGAGGGGGCGTTAATTGGAAACAATATGGTATATGCCAATAGTGATATATTCATATTTCAAGGTATTATTGTATAAAATGGTTTTCTTTTTTGTTTCTCTCCTTTATCTTGTTGTCATGATGTCTGCAATTTTCCCTTGGACTAAAATTCTTATTTGGTACCATGGGAAGGGTACACTACTAAGGAGAATTTTTCTACCTAAGAAAAGTGAGAATCATTGTAAGTGGGCAAAACTAAAACTGTCATCAATTTTATCTAATGATTGAACCAGTCAATTGCAACCTCTTCGCAGGCAGTGCCAGGATTGCAGGATAAGTGAATCAAATCATTAACTTCTGTATGTCCCCACACTGAGAGACCAACAAGGTCAGTTTTATCCAAAGTGTCTGATGTAAGCGGTGGACAGATTGCTTGAAAGTGATGTGATATAAATTTATTTAAAACATTACTTTCAATATGTGACAGATAAACTATCTTATTAAAAGGAAATTCTTTTCTTCACTTTGGTTGGTGAACAACTACATTTGTATATCTTAGAGTTACATTAGTGCTCAATCTTTCCTCAATAAAATCTTGCCATACTAAGTTTTTAACAATTACGCTATGATGTTGTTGTGCCAAGGAGTAAAAATGTCACTAAGCAACGTCAACTTTGTAAGAGTAACCTTAAGCACTATGTCAAAGTTCCCGCTTTCCCTGATGGTTTCCCGATATTTCACCTCCTTTGTCTCGTTCATCTCCTGGATGTTTCTGCTCTTTAATTTTCGGCTACCATTTTAGTATGGTACTAGGCTTTACATGACCAATGCTGATGTTGTTGCTAGATTGGTAACCAATTTAATAATCAAGAAATTAGAATGATCTTAGTTATCAGTCAGAGAAAAAGGTCTCAAATCATGCAATGCACTAGTTTACATGTACGGAATGCCGTTAGGGCCATTGCCTATGAATGTGTTGATCTGAAACGATAGTACGATGGTGAAAACGTGAAATCACCAAACTACGATAGTGAAAACGCGAAACTACGATGATGAAAACGCGAAAGTACCATGATGAAAACGCGACAGTACCATACTACGATGATGAAAACGCGTTAAACTATCGTGTTTTCACCATCGTACTGTCGCGTTTTCACCATCGTAGTTTCGTGATTTCGCGTTTTCATTATCGTACTGTCGAGTATCGCGTTTCAGATCAAACCATTCATAGGCGATGGCCCTAACGGCATTCCGGAATGCCGTAAGGGTCATCGCCTATGAATGTGTTAATCAGAAACGCGATAGTCGATAGTACGATGGTGAAAACACGAAATCACGAAACTATGATGGTGACCACATGAAAGTGCGATGATGAAAACGCTATAGTACGCTGATGAAAACACGACAGTACGATGATGAAAACGCGAAATCACGAAACTACGATGGTGAAAACGCGACAGTACGATGGTGAAAACACGATAGTTTATCGCGTTTTCATCATCGTAGTTTTGTACTGTCGCGTTTTCATCATGGTACTTTCGCGTTTTCGGTTTAACACATTCATAGGCAATGGCCCTAACGGCATTCCGTATACATGTACATTTTTAATCTATGTTTGAAATAAACATGGGAATGTAATTTGAAAACTTGCAAAAAAGAGTCATCTATTAGAACAAGTCTTGCGATTCATCTTATACAAGCACTCAGGAATCAACTTTAGAGTATTTCAAGCACTTATAACACTAAAATGTAGAGCACTCTGAAGGCATCAGCACAGAGACCTGAGAAAACTCATGAAGTGCGAGGATAGTGAAGTTTACATCTTTACAGCAATTCTGGATCCATAGTTTAAGCTGTCATGGTGTTAAAACAAACATATCAATCAGCTACATGCAAAGATTAGCTCTTATGAAGAGGCCACTGATGACAACTTAAAAAGCCAATAACTTATTCATCAAGCATATTTAGTTTCATCCCAAAGGCACCTTAAGGCCAGAGAAATATACCTCTGAAAGAATAACAGAGCTGGAAAGGTGTCAAACAGAAGAATGGGGGAAAATATGGCTCAGACCCTATTGCATATTATCAGTCAGTTAATGAAATAAGATTGCCAACATAGTCCAAGCCTGCAATTCAATATTTGGCTTGACCAGCATCGTCTGCACCAGTAAAGGAGGCTTTTCTCCATAGCTTGCTTAGTGGCAAAGTTTTTGTCCTAGTCTCTGTAATATAAGTGATAAAAACTTTGTAACTCTCACGTTTGTTAAATATAACAAGGCCCTGTGAACAGTTTTCTGTAGTAGATGTCAGACAGTTGAAAGTTGAAAATAACTGATCTAATTCTAATGTCTTTTTTATAACTCTATTTTTTTCATGTTTGACCTACATGTACAGAATGTAGTATGTTTCTTACAACTTCAATTAAACCGGCTGATGTCAACCAGGTCATAATTTAGGATTTACACTAGACCTTGTATGACATAAAAAGTACATGGTATTATTTTCTTGTATCATTATTTGGAGACCTTTCTGTTGAAAATGTATCAGAGTCAAACCTTATACATATACATGCACAGTGCGTTAACTGGAGTTAATTACCTGCACTCTAGAGCATGCCCACTGATTGGCTTATTTCTTCTGAGGTTTATACATATTGTGACGCCAGAGAAAGCAATAGCAATAGAAATATTATATTTAGGTGTTTGTTCATTGGTTACTTTTATTCTCGGGTTTCAAATTGTGACAAAAGGGAAAAGGTTTTTATTGTTGTCTATGATACAAAAGAGAAAGAACATCAAAACACTGCAATCTGATATATACTCTACAAATCAGATAGCCTTGTGTTTCGATGCTCTATATATTACCTAACCATCTAAGCATATTTAAATGTATATTTTGGCTAACCCGTATACGTCAATTGCAAAATCAAGTGATCAAATAATATGGTGAAATGGCGACGAAATGATGTATATTTTCATCCATTGGAAATTATTAGGTAAAGTTTATGTTTGAAATTCGTCCTTTCACAGGAACCCAAAAATCTATCCAAAACAAAAAAATAACGATATATTTACTGAAAATGCGAGATCTGCAAATAATATGCGCAAATCGCGTGGGCCTAGATGCAACACTGCTCTTCTCCCATTGTTGGTTCCATTGCCAGTTCTAGCGATAAACTCTGTCATACCGTTATTTACTGTCTTTATAGATCCCAAAATTCTATCCAAAACAAAAAAAGAACGATTTAAATAAAAATCCCATATATATAATAGTATATATAATATGTGGGGAAATGGTGTTGCCTTCCTTGTATTTTTTTATAGTATACAAAAACAAGAGCTGTCGGTAGGACAGCAACGCTCGACTATTCTTAGTGCTTGATAGTAAAAAAAATGCTTGATAGAGTTACCTCCTCCTGTTTACAGGTTGGGGTCATGATGGTGAACAAGTGTGCAAAGTTTCAAAGCCATATGTCAATGGACTTTGAAAATATTTGAACTATTACAAAAACTTTAACGTAAATTCTAAGTCGAAAAGGGGCATAATTCTGTCAAAATGCTTGATAGAGTTACCTCCTCCTGTTTACAGGTTGGGGTCATGATGGTGAACAAGTGTGCAAAGTTTCAAAGCCATATGTCAATGGACTTTGAAAATATTTGAACTATTACAAAACTTTAACATAAATTCTAAGTCGAAAAAAAGGGCATAATTCTGTCAAAATGCTTGATAGAGTTACCTCCACCTGTTTCCAGGTTGGGTCATGATGGTGAACAAGTGTGCAAAGTTTCAAAGCCATATGTCAATGGACTTTGAAAAAATATTTGAACTATTACAAAAACTTTAACGTAAATTCTAAGTCGAAAAAGGGGCATAATTCTGTCAAAATGCTTGATAGAGTTACCTCCTCCTGTTTACAGGTTGGGGTCATGATGGTGAACAAGTGTGCAAAGTTTCAAAGCCATATGTCAATGGACTTTGAAAATATTTGAACTATTACAAAAACTTTAACGTAAATTCTAAGTCGAAAAAGGGGCATAATTCTGTCAAAATGCTTGATAGAGTTACCTCCTCCTGTCTACAGGTTGGGGTCATGATGGTGAACAAGTGTGCAAAGTTTCAAAGCCATATGTCTATGGACTTTGAAAATATTTGAACTATTACAAAAACTTTAACATAAGTGGTTACGCGGACGCCGACGCGGACGCCGACGCTCGGGTGACTGCAATAGCTCTACTTATTCTTATCGAATAGTCGAGCTAAAAATAGATTGACCTTATGTCACTACCATGCCACAGACTTAGATTTAAAGGGAACCTTGCTGCCTACATGTAACTTTTGGCAAATGTTATAGTTACTGACCTCTAAGCTTAGTTAATGCTTTTCTAAATATCCCATGCCGTACCATTGCCTGATTTGAAATTAAAATATAGGCAGGCAATTTTCGCCGCGAAAAATTGGCTCAAAGTAAAAAATTGCCAGTGCTAGCCCTGACTAAATGCGTGCCAAGTCGCGCATCTGACGATCTTTCTTATCTTCATTGTATCTTGAACAAGCTGCTTGAACCAGGGTCAAAACACCATTTT
Organism: Ruditapes philippinarum; assembly: GCF_026571515.1. NCBI lineage: Eukaryota > Metazoa > Mollusca > Bivalvia > Venerida > Veneridae > Ruditapes > Ruditapes philippinarum. The sequence continues at coordinate 10,517 of NW_026865262.1, forward strand.
TGGGGAAGGGGCCTCAGCCTTTTTTGGGGAAGGGGCCTCAGCCTTTTTTGGGGGGAAATTATGCGTGATTTTGGCATACTTTGGGTAAAGGGGTCTCAAATTTAACACAAACTTTTAACAAGTTCTTTAAAATATAGAAAAGCAAAACTAATAAGGCAGTAAAAGACCTTAATTCAACACCATCATTTAATTTTGTTCTAAATTCTATAGGAAATTTCAAAAGACTGGGGAATTTTGAGGACCAAACTGGGGAAAAAAGAGGCTAGTTTGGTTGGGGAAGCAGCCTATATTCGGCCTCTACAAAGAAGGTTTTTTTGGCCCTGTGAACTCTTCAGCCATGTTTGTTTTCACTCGCGGTTATGACTAAAATATATACTAAATCGCGTGCAGAAGCTGACTTGGTTATCTTGGGTGTGTATTTTAGTAATTGTCAATTTTTTATTTCTGTTGTTGAGCGTACGATAGCTGTTAAAAATGCCTAAATCAGTAAATGTAAGATAAATGAATTCTTTTATGTATGTCATATTGTTAGGTAAATGCATGTCCCCCACATTTTTTTCAAATCCCCCACATTTTTGAGTTAAGTGGGGACAATCCCCATAATTTTGAAATTCTAGATGCAACACCGAGAAGAGCAGTGATAAATTCAAAAGTTGGATATTTGATAAGAGTAAGCAGTGTTTCTGATAGATTTTAATATGTTTTATTGATTAAGTGTGCTCGGAAGTAAATTCCAGGCGTTTTTATGAATATTCCTTGTAAATGTATGGCGGGTGAGGAAATGTTGCATTCCTTGTGTTTTTTATAGTATATATATGGGATTTTTTTTTTTAAATTGTTATCTTTTTGTTTTGGATAGAATTTTGGGTTCCTGTCAGTGTGGTTTTTTAGATGTTGATACTTGGCTTATTAATAGATTTTATACTTTTTTTACTCAATAGAATGATTCTTGAATGAAAACGAACATGCCATATTCCTGGCATCAGGGCTCTCGATTGACACGGGGATCCGGGTTTTGACTCGTGAAAATCGGGAAATGCACAAAATTGACACGTGATAAAATCTGCTCAAGAGTCAATTTGCCACATGGGATTTTCAGCTATGCAATAATAATTACCTTTAATCCACCCCTAATTACCTATCAAATCCTACATATGTTCAAATCTCACTCATTAAAAATGTCAACAGGCAGTATAAGCCGTGTATAAAATGCTTTACACACTGCATTGTTTATACCCTGTGCACTGAAGCGCGACAATTCAGTGGCTGCAATTTGACAGTGCTAAAAATAGCTCTACACAACTGATAAGAATTACATACTTGAGGTGTCAATTATTGATTGCTTTTAAAGTTTTATAATACGTCTTTGATTTACTTGGAGTACCTGTGCATTTGTTATTTCTTTTTCCATTAAATATTCCAAGGTACATTTTGGTATTTAAAATTAATATGATATAGCATACCTGTAAAGATAATTTTTTTATATTTTATACATTTAATCAGAAAAGCTGCTGCTTATTTTATTCTTTCACAGCAATTCATTTTTTTTGTTTTATTTGGGTTTTTTTAGGTGGAGGAGGGGGGGAGAGGTATAGACATTTAAAATTATGGATTTTTTCTGTCAATTTAGACTTTGGAATCTCCAAAAATGACCTCCAATACAGTCATTTTTGTAACATAAAAATGATTCATGTAGTCAAATGACACTAGAAAAAAATGATTTGACTCATGAAAATTTTGGCCAAAGAGTCTTTGACTCGTGAAATTCTGACCCTACTGAGAGCCCTGCCTGGCATGATTATTGGTGGACATTCCCTTTCGTTGTTTTCAGCGTATACGTCCGGTCCTACTAAACACTGCTAAGGACCCGTATACGTCTTGTCACAGTATAAAAAATTGGTACACTAAAGACCTTATGCTAGGATTAACCGATTGTGTTACTACTATAAATCACTTTTTCTAAGCTGGAAAAAAGGTGTTCAGGCTTAAATGTCCATGGGCCAAAGGAGGTGAAAATTTTCTACATTTGGTGACAGGTGCCATATATCTCATTTCATTTTCAGTAAACCAAACAACCGAGGTAAAAATGTGTCAAGCAAAGTACAGGTCAAGAAGCAGATCTAAAAAAATAAAGGCATTCAATAATACAGATAAAACAAATAAAATAAAAATGACAAATAAAACTCCAGGCAACGTCAGCTCTTACCAACACATCTTTTTTGCCATTCGTACCCAACTTTTTTTTCTTCAACTGAGCTCTTAAATTTGAAACAGTACACGTTCGAAGTTCGTCTTCAGTGAGAAGTTTGGACATCTTATGTCCGTTTATCTAATGACACAGATAACAAAAACAAATATCTATACATAGAAAGCACGAATATAAATAGATCTGTATAAATTTCAACCTTTAATCACCGGTGTTTTGATTACAGATCACCACACGATTCTTATTGGGAAATAGATAGACGGGTTAACAGGACGTCAGATTAATTTTGACACCTTTGAGGAAGAAAAGGTGTGTAGTGGTCTTCAATCATCATTTCCGGCTAAAAGTACAAACAGAATTTATTTTCGCGGAAAGAGCTTATTAAGGTTACACAGTACTAAAATATGAATATAAATAACGTTTTCTTTCAAATTAAGACCAAATCGTGAAAAATGTTAAACAAAGGACGGTAAGAATTCATTAATATAAGTGACCAGAAATAACTTTAAATAATATAATCAATGAAAATGAATCTATATTCATTGCAATTATGTTCTATGAATTAAGAGTGAGGCGATTACTGAAAATAATTAAGTACATCCACGGATCTTTAGGTAAAAATAATTACTCGGAGATTAAAACAAATATTTTCAACCTGACTAAATATTAAATCCTTTTTACTTTTTCAAGTACAGTAAACTTTAAAAATGAACTTTGAATAACTCTATTCATATTGGAATATTTTCACAGCCAATTTTGACTGCAATTTTAATTATAATTTTTATATGTACACATGTATTTCGTATTTATTAAATTTTACCTTAAAACGGTGTCAATACAGCTACGTTGAAAAAAGAGTTAAATGACCACCATAAACAATCGATCTTAATGACTTAAAACATAAATGTATATGTATATCGATAATTGACAAAAAACCATGACATATATGACATTTAGATTTATTTTTCTATTCTTATTCATTGACTACACATTAATTTATGCACTGTCATTGCATTACTACAAAAAATATTTTTACAAAACTTTACTAAAGACAAAAAATAATATCAGATTGAGAATATTAACATGTTACTATAAAATGATGTAACGATGAAGTGCACGTGACGTCTCTGTTTATTCTTGCAATGAATGAAAAGTGATGAATAAAAAATGAGAAACTTCATAAATATATGCAGCACCAGTGAAAACACTCTGTGAAATTACAAATATTAGGCGTTTGATTATTTAAGTGTTTAATTAGAGTAATATTATAAATTACTCGTGATCTCCATAAATAAAAAGGTGCACGACCAGCACCAGCATTAATATATAACCAAATTTAATGAATGCTTAGTTTCTGGTGGCTGTAAACATTCAGATAAGGCATTTTAGGCTAGGTAACTATAGCCCTGATAATCTTCCATAACCTACATTAGTTGGAATTACGCATTAAGATAAGTAGATTTTATGAAATAATTAAATAAAAAAGCTATATATTTTGGATTACAGTTCTCTTCATTTGTGTTATATACAATTTATAATAAATGACACTTGTTTAGACACTTGTATAATTATATTCATGACCACTCAAAACTTTCAAACTTTTGCTTCATTCTGAAAACCCTACACAAGTGACTCCGGAATTGCGTTGCCACCGGCGATGCCACATATATAATTATATTAATTGCAAAATTGAATTGGTAGAAGAAAAAGAAGAAAGCCCTCGTCCATTTCAGTCTTAGCTTTGTTATCATAAAGTTCACGTATTCAGGACTGTCTGGTGTTACAGCAAACATCTGGTTCCAGATGAGTTCCGTGGTTTGCACGATGCCAAGAGGCAGGACAAGTAACAGGTATCGGGTAGAGACAAGAAGTAGTAGTTTAGTAGTTCGGTTGTCTGCTTCAGATAACACTTTTTGAGGAAGTGAATCGTTCAATTTGCGACTTATGCGCAGTTCTAGTATGATTCCAACATTTACCAGGGCAATAATCATTGTCGGTAGCCAAGTATTTAATGCGACATAAACGGCGATGATTTCTTTAAAGATCAATCTCCTTGTTTTACACGCTTTGTATCCGTACACAGAGTCACCCTCGAATCCCGACACACCAATTTTGTGTAGTGATATTAAAAATATGACGAATGAAAGAAATAGGATGGTAAAACAAGTCTTTCTTCTGGAAGGTCTCACTTTCAAAGAATACCTTATCATGACGTATCGCTCTACGGTAAACGCCACTATTATCCACACTGAAAGAATATTAAAAAGTTCCACAACTACACTATGTACGGTACACAAAGTCTCACTGTCTTGGCACACGTGGTTCACCGTCTCAAAATTCCCTCGAAGCACACCGACCATGAAGTTGAATACGAGAGTGCAGGAATCATACACGGCTAGAACGGTCAAATATAAATTCGGTGGGTTCTTTCGCATCTGACTTTGTACCAACACAAATAAGGACACAATATTTCCAAATACTCCGGCGGCAACTATAACTGATGTACCATATGATAGCAAGAATTTTACAACTGTTACAAAAGGAAGTAAATCAATCCAAAATGATACAAGTTCACATGGCCATTTCAAAATATCATCTTCAGTTATATTTTTTCCTATTAGCTCGTCAATTTCTTCGTAAGTGTACGAACATATAGATCCATTAACTGCAACCGACATTGTGCGTTCCGTCTCCTATCGATGCCGAAGCTTATTTGAAAATCAGTAAATAATTTTGTTTGTCAACTATTAATTCTTGTTTAAACATGCTTAGAAAATTATTATTATACTGAAGAACTTATCGGATAAACATGGATGCAACAATGGGATTAAATTTACCTATACATGTTCATACCTTAATACGTACAACAAAGTAAACACAATTCTGACGCATGTATAATGATCAATGATTAAAATGAAGACTTAAGGGAAATGAAGAATGATTGGTGCTAAATATTTCTTAATTTCACAGGAATTTCAATAACAGAATAACCGATTTTATTCAAGATTTTAGAAATGCCAATTGATGTATATTATGTATATTAAGTATTAATAAAATCGAAACAAATCAAGGCTAATTAAATGATCGAAAATTATCAGTCATATATTATAAAAAGCACATCGATCACAACTATATTTCATTTTGTGGTGTATTTCTGTATTATAAAATATAATACAAAAAAGGAAGTAAAAAAGAAAACTTAATAAAAATCATATATAGAATACATGTAATTTTCAATTAAAGGAAAAGGAGATAAAATGATATGTTAACCAAAAGTAATTACCCCTTTGCCATCAGTGTAGAGCCAGGCCAGTCTGCACATCCGTACGTGTAACATGTGAAAATCGTCATTAAAGCGAGGTCAATACAACAATACTACCTTCAGGCCGTAATAGATGTAATCTTTAAGAACGTGACATGTCATAATTGTCCAGTGACGTCACGTTCATCATACTCAAATTTTATCTAGATTATCGAGATAATCATTAATTTATTACAATCTCTGCATCACTTCTGTACAGATTAGATGTTGAATATTTTATGGTCCAGTTCTTGCAATCAATCTATGTACGTGATATCACACAGCAGTGATTGTCACGATAAAATTGTTTTCTTGATATTTGCATGTCTTGTTATTGTTGCTTGTACCAGATCAACAAATTTATCAGATAATTTCTAGTAAAATACAGTTCATCTTTAAACTCGACATACTTAATGCGTCGGATAGGCATGTATTTAAAGCTGCACGCCTCCAGTTTCATCCTAATTTTCATGAACATTTTGAAAAAGTATTTAAAGGTAAAATATTGTGAAATGAACAAAGAAAGTACTTGACACATTACAATCAGCACTTAAAATCCACGTAAATTACCAAAAAGAGGTCAAAATAGGCATAAATAGCACCTACTGCGTTAGTAACGCAGTAGAAATATGGTGATAAATACTACAAAATACAGTCATTAATTGCACATAAGATATAAATTATCAATTGAATCTTTAATTTGCTTACTTTTCTCAAAGTTTTAGTATGGTTTTTCCAAGTTTAATTTTGTTGAAATATTTTGGGTCATCTGCAGGCATGCAGCAGTTAAGCTATTTATAGCTAGGTTAGTGCTTATGTCAGACGCATATTGGGTACCATCCGTATTCCTAGGCGCTGTCGCTGTTGGACATCCTTTCTAGGTATAAAAAATACCTATGTTGCTTACTATTCTGTTCTCATTTAATAAAAGTGAACGTAAAAATTTCAGAATTACTTAGATAGATCTTTTTTTTGATATTACTCATTAAGATATACTCTTATGAAGTATTTATAGTATGTATGGATGAAATTTAAAGAACCACGCACCGACCGTCTGTGATACAATCTGACTAAAGTTCATTACGCGTAGCGTTATTTCAATCAAATTGCTTTCCGGTTTTTTACGTCACACCGACACAGTATAGGACATTTGGCGACGTTCCAGCTTTACTGGTGAAGAAAGACCTCAGGTGCCCTTACGTGCATTATTTCAGGCACGAACGGGCACCTGAGTAGAACTCCGACGTTCCGTAAGCTAGCTGTATAGCTTCCTAACATGAAAGAATCCAATTAAAGTCCCTGTCGGGATTCGAACCCACAGCGGTGAGGGGCAAGTGGTCTGAAGTCATGTGAAAAACAATAAGATCAATTTCAATTTGTTGTCAGTTTCTTTAATAGATCTCATATACCTTATAAAAACATACATATACATTTTCTTACATTATTTTTATTCTTCTTGACTTACCTACATACAATTTACACTCTAAAATATGCAAGGCATTGTAGGAATATTATGATAACAATTTAAACTTAATTTCTTGATAAATTTAACCAATAAGGCTTATAATCTTCATAACTCCATGGATTGATAAATTACCATGTACATGTAGTTTTAAGCGGTGCAGAAAGTCAAGAAGAAGAAAAAACAATTCTCGTCTGCTCTATAAGATTTTACATATGTACAACCTCATCTCGCGGAAATCATCATCAACATGTACAAGAAGTAAAAAAGGAGGTGCGGAAAAGAGTATAATTATAATACATGAAACACATTAAATAACAATGCTGTTAAAATGAAAAAAAATCGAAGGTCATAAAATGAAATTTAAAATATATCATTAAAAATTCATTAAAGAGAAACAAAATAGAGGTTCTGTATAGGATTATATAAAGACATAAAAAAAGTTTTTAATGTTAAAGCAATAATGCATCTTCATGTTAATGTACATTATAACATGTACAATGTATAAGTTACAATAAAAATATAATGTAGATTTACTAATGACAATGGCAAACATAAAATTCTCCCAAACATTTCGATCATATATATAATTTTATACTTCTAGTGTGAAATGATGCTAACCATGGCCTACTGACTTTGTGCAACGCATTTACCCTGCTTTGAAAGTAATTGCCCTGTTATGAATGTATTTGTCCTGCTTTAATGTATTCGCCCTGCTTTCAATGAATTTGCCCTGCTTGAATGTATTTGCCTTGCTTTGAATGTATTTTCCCTACTTTGAATGCATTTGCCCTGCTTTGAAAGTATTTGGCCTGCTTTGAATGTATTTGCCCTGCTATTAATGTATTTACCCTGCTTAAAATATATTATTTGCCCTGCTTTGAATTTGGAACAGTCAAATCAATTTTATGGAATTTCAATATAAAAATGCAGCTACCAACAGCGTAGCGCCGGTCAGCCACACACCTCACGGACGTACAGACTGACCCGGCTCTATACTGTTGGCAAAGGCTAATCACTTTCAGTTTCAGTAGTTAATGAGCCAAAAAATAACTAAGGTCCCCCAAGGACGACATTCAAGCCGCAGTATAAGGAACTAAATAAAAATCTTTTTGGCGTATGCAATTATGAATAAACCGGACAAGTATTTAATCTCCAACTAGCATCGAAGGCTAAAGTTTTGACACCTCTAATAAACTTACTTTAGAATTTGTGAAAAAGAATTACATCTGTTGCAGAGAACAAAACATGTTATTAACACATATTATGCCAAATATCTTAACGGACCGTTCCATTTTTCATTCCGGACAATTTCAAAATATGCATGTAGACGAACAGTGCAGACAGGTGGTTTTTTAACACAGAATGTTTTAAAGTCATAGTGATATTATAATCTGATAAACCTGATCAGAAATGTGCATAACCCCGGCCAATGAAGTATAAATTTGATGATTTTTATTTGTAAACTTGTTAAATGATTTCGTAAATAAAGATCATTTGAGCCGCGTCACGACAAAACCAACATGATGGGTTTGCGACCAGCATGGATCCAGACCAGCCTACGCATCCGCGCAGTCTGAGTAGGATACATTTTGTTCGCTTACCAACTCTATTACAAGTAGAGAAACTGATAGCGAACAGCATGGATCCTGATCAGACTGCTCGCAAACGCACTACGTTGGTTTTGTCGTTACGCGGCTCATTTGATGTTACAATTAATTAAATAACAACTCGGGTCAGCAATAGTGACGTTTAGGGGCGATTTTAGATTTTAAAAAGCCAATCCATTCAAGCAGGTCTCAGGAAAATGTAAAAATCTAAGAAAAATATATATCTTATATTATTAAAGCTAATGAATTTGACAGGTTATATGACCGACTTGTAAACCTATATGGCCCGAGCTACTCGGAAACAGCCGTTTATACACGGTCATATAGCCTGTCAAAAGTTTCTATGGAATCGCTTATACTGCATGAATGATATTAACGCCACAATTGTCCAATGAAAAGCGGCGTTACAAACATGCTATATAACAAAGCTATATGGAATTATAAGTGCGAAAAATCGTTCTTTTCTAGTTTTTTGTTTGCTTCAAGAGTTCTTTTCAGAACGACTTTAAGGTCCTTCCTACCCATATCATGAAGTTCCATGAGAAGGTCTTCATACATGTTTTGGTTACTGGCCTCGTGTTCTTGTTTCTGTGATCTTCTTTGAGATCTCCAGTGGAGGAAGGATTGGAAGTTAGCAGATACAACGTCCCCGGGGTGATTCGACTTATTTGTTTGAAGAACAGGGTTTGGTACCCGAAGTCCAATAAGTAACCGGTTAGCATCAGCAGGTGGCAGGGCCCACGCTAAGGTACTCAAAGATTCATTACAAAGAATTTTGTCGTATGCTGTTACAGAAAAAGAAAGGAAAAAGAATTTAAATCGACTAAAAGTATAGCGCTTTTTTCAACAAGCACACATCAATATTTCAAAAGTAAAAATCTATTTAACAATTCAATGTAAGTTTGAATATAGAAATCAACTCCAGTTTCAATTTAAAATGTAATTATTTTATTTGAAAAATATACAACGTTTCGACTCAAAAGTCTTCATCAGGTATACTTTGTTTACAGGAAATGACGTCAACATCCATTTTATTACTGCACGACTCGGGTTACATTTTCACGGCTGTTGTCGATTTATAAGAACAACCAATTCAATAATACTACATTTATTTTTTTGTAATTTGAAAACCCACTCCAAAGTGTCATAAGTCCGATGAATCGACACCTAAGGTATGTGACCTCGAATCGCCACATGTTGACTTCGTTTTAAAAGGATCCTATGCATCACACCGTCAGGGGTCAGTGTTACTAAGCAGGTGCCCTTCCGTATACTAATTCACGTAAGTATAGGGGGCATTTTAGCTACACATCTTGAACTGATACAAATTCATTCTCAACCAAATGGTAGATGAAATATGCGTTCAAAACATTGTAATATCAATCTAAATTCTTATATATGGCCACAAGACCCTTCAAGAATCTTTAGAACGAATTCATAATTCAGCAAACTATCTTTATTTGTCAGAAAAAAAAATGAAATAACTTCATAATGTTCATAGTTCATATAAACGTTACGATTATCCAATGAAACGCTAGGATACAAACGTTTTATATACAAAAAGAAGATTATACCTGATTCAATATTTTGGCCACCTGCTGGAGGTACAACTTGAGGACCCTTTGGAGGTACAGCTTGAGGACCATCTTGAGGGCCAACTTGTGGACGCACATAATTTACACCTAGGTGTACAAACTGACCAGCTTGAGGGCCAGCTGGATTGACTGGAGGTACAACATTAGGACCGGGATGGCGAGGGTTATTTAACACCAAATTACCTGTATAAATAAACAAGCTAAATCTAAATGCAACATACGACGTACATGTACCGTCAAATTTGTATTCAGTGACCGCGCAAGGGAAACACCAAAAACGGTCACTTACTGAAACGGTCTCTTAAGACAAAGCATTATAAAAATGTCAAAATTAATGAAAAATTATACATGACATCTTTCTTTTGCTGTGGCCCGGGGGGGGAATTTTTTCAACTTCATTTATATAAATGTTTAATAATTAAAACAATCCGATAATTCAAATAGATGCTAATATAAAAAAAGAACATTCTGATAGTTATTGTTAAACAGTTTTGGTCCATTACGTACATGTTTGACATTTTCCAGAATTTTTTTAATGTATTTAGAAAAAAATAGTCCATTTTCTCATACGTCATACATCGTCTGATAAAACCGAAAACCTCCAACAAACTATCGTCTGTCACATAATCGCATGGACCAAGTAAGTAAGATTTCTAATTAGGGTTTAAGAGGTGTAAAATGAAAAAAAGAAGTTCAATACTATCTTTACCCATAGCTTGGTTCAGTGGTGGATATCGGTCAAGAGAGTCGTCTGGTATCCTATCGGCTTCAACACTACCACTACAATGCCCGTCACCTTAAAAATATCATACGAAAAACATATGCATTAAATTCTTCTAGCTATATCCAACTCAATATGATCTTTTAGTTCCGGATGTCTTGATTTGTAGGAGGTGTAATTACTAACTAGAACTCCGCGAGTCGGATGTGTCGCCTTGTGAACAATATAGTTTAAGAGAAATGGCAAAGACAAAAATGAAATTTGAAAATCAACAAAGGGCAATAACTCAAAAAATAAGAAATGAAGATCAGCAGTTTCTGTGCACTGCACTTCTTATCAATAAAATCTGTCATCCTATTAAGTTTCAAGTCTAAAGCTTTTATAATTTATGAGAAATGGCCTGGACAAAAATAAAGTATGAAAATTAACAAAGGGCAATAACTCAAAAAATAAGAAATGCAGATCAGCAGTTTCTGTGCACTGCACTTCTTATCAAAAGATCTATCATCCTAATAAGTTTCAAGTCTAAAGCTTTTATAATCTATGAGAAATGGCCTGGACAAAAATAAAGTATGAAAACTAACAAAGGGCAATAACTCAAAAAATAAGAAATGCAGAGTACCAGTTCTTGAGCACTGCACTTCTTCTTAATGAGATCTATCACCCTATGAAGTTTCATGTCCATAGCTTTTATACTTTAGGAGAAAAGGCCTGGACAAAAATAAAGTATGAAAATTAACAAAGGGCAATAACTCAAAAAATAATAAATGCAGAGTACCAGTTCTTGTGCACTGCACTTCTTCTTAATGAGATCTATCATCCTATGAAGTTTCAAGTTAATAGCTTTTATACTTTAGGAGAAATGGCCTGGACAAAAATAAAGTATGAAAATTAACAAAGGGCAATAACTCAAAAAATAAGAAATGCAGAGTACCAGTTATTGTGCACTGCACTTCTTCTTAATGAGATCTATCATCTTATGAAGTTTCAAGTCCACAGATTTTATACTTAAGGAGAAATGGCCTGGACAAAAATAAAGTATAAAAATAAACAAAGGGCAATAACTCAAAAAATAAGGAGTACAGAGTACTGGTTCTTGTGCACTGCACTTCGGGTCATTATGAGAAGCATGCATACCAAGTTTGAAGTCAATCCGACTTATAATGACTGACTTATGCTCCGGACAAGCTTTAGGGGACGCCGACGCCGACACCGACGACGACACCGACAACGACGCCGACAACGACGCCGCCGACAAAAGTAACCCCTATATGTCGCCTTCTTCAAGGCGACACAAAAATCATCAGGACCGTCAAAGGCAGATTAACTGCTGCTGCCATTTAATTAGCAGTTATCACTACTAGAAAAAAAACACTAAACTTACCAACGGTAACGGCTTAGACTTTCGCCAAATTACCGGGCTTTTCCCCGGACCGCTCCCGATTTTAGTGGAATTTATTTTAGCACATTTCAAGGCCGGGAACGGACATTTTAAAATTCCGGGACTTTCCAGGACCTTCCCGAGCCCGTGGGAACCTTGTAGCAAGCAAACAAAATTGAGCACGCGTTTGGTTGTACGATACGAACAATATCTGACAACTTGTTTTATGTTTATGATATAATAGAATGGCTAAATCAAGACCATGACATTTAGAACTTATATTCTTGAAATTTAAATTGGATACTTACCTGAGGAAGAACTGTTATGCTCCCTTACAGTACCTGAAAAAATAAACAAGAAATTGAGAGAGAACATGTATTAGATTAGAATATGCATTCTTATCCAAAGGTTTTTAAAGAAGTATCCAAAAAGCGACAAGTTCAAAAACAAAACAACATCATAAATTAACTATAGCTCTTCAGCGCTTCTTATGTAAAATTCTTCCAAGTATAAATTTCAATAACCGTAAATTATACCATACCCAGACTATGGTATAATTTTCGGTTTGAAGATCGGAGGAGTGTTTTTGGGCGGATCTATAGATTAAAACAGATACACCATTGGTGCGTTGACGATTTCTGGGTTTGCGTAAATTATACCATAATCACGTGACCTTTCTAATGCAACCTCACTCGACTTCGTCTCGTGAGGTTAAGGCATAAGAAAGGTCACGTGATTATGGTATAATTTACGCAAACCCAGAAATCGTCAACGCAGCAATGCTGTATCTATTACATAACCGTTTGTTATATATCTTTTAGTAAATTAATAAACAAAGAGCAAGAAAATATTATTAAATAAAAAATGGTACATAAGAGGAAATACTTCGTTTTCACTGTTTATAAGGGCTGTTACAAGGATAAGTAATAGATATACCATTGCTGCGTTGACGATTTGTTGGTTTGCGTAAATTATACCACAATCACGTGACCTTTCTTATGCCTTAACCTAAGGAGGTTGCATAAGAAAGGTCACGTGATTATGGTATAATTTACGCAAACCCAGAAATCGTCAACGCACCAATGGTGTATCTGTTTTAACCTATAGCTCCGTCCAGAAACACTTACTCGGATCTTCAAAACTGAAAATTATACCATAGTCTTGGTATGGTAAAATTTACGGTTATTGGGAATTATACTTGGAAGAATTTTACATAAGAAGCGCTGATCGAATAGGTTAAATAATTTTTAGAGGACATCCTCATGTTGCGAATTAACAAAACCAAATTATTTCATCCCTACAAATTAAAAAACAACAACAACAAATAAACAACCAAAAACAAGCACAAAATAGTAACAGCGATAGTAGTAGCAGTGGCACATAAAGGACAGACACAAATTAAAATTGAACTCGCCTGCATCAACTGAATCATCGGCATCATTGCTGTAACTCAATGATGGATCCAAGCTTCCAAACGACTGCGAACTCACACTGCTGCTAAAGACGCTTGTTTGCCTAGACGTTGCGCCTGTAACGTCTGCAAACGAACTCGAGTTACTGGAAATGCTGACCGTTCTGATCGTCGGTACTTCATGTATAGTCACCGTATGCTTCACTCTACCGTCGACCTTGAACTTGATCGTGGCATTCCCTTCGCTTTTTTCATCATATGTGGGAACCAGTGATAAATGTTTTCTGCATTCACCCAAAGACTCGCTATATTCCAGAATGTCCTCCCCCTGTTGTTGGAAAGATCGTATGTTGTAAAACATTATAAATAATGCACGGCTCAGGTTATATTTTCAAAACAACCGTTTATATAGGACCATTTAACCTGTCAAAAAATCTTTATAACTAATAATATACACAGTTGCTGTCGATTTATAAAAAAAACTCACTTTATTCCTCTAAAAATGATGCTTGCTGTATTATAAATTCGTTATAAATATTTCTGACAAGTTTTATGGCTGTATATATACGGTTGTTTGCAATATAACCATCGCCTAGCGACTCGGGTTATCTTTATAAACAACCGTTTATATAGGATCATATTTAACCTGTCAAAAATCGTTATTACTAATAATATACATGTATAACTAAGTTACATTTTAGTTAAAATGAGTAGCTTGTTAACGTAATGTATACAAGGGGAATCCACTGAGATTTTTTGACATGACGGGACTGGAAATTTTTTTCAGAGATTTGTATGCGTTTAGTGTTAGTGTGAATGACTTACTTTGTGCAAATTTTCAGACTATTCCCTCATCCCCTTTTATCAGAATAGTCCTTTGTTTTGCGTAAAATGATATAAAAATGAAAAGCGTTACAGCGCTTTACTAAGAATTGAACTAACTATATTGATTTTCTATTTTGCAGATTTTTCCATTTAAAGTGGTTAAATTATCTATGTAAAGAAATCTCAAAGTTTATGTTTTCAGACTATATGATTTCAGTGTAGCTTCTTTACAAATAAAAACTGACCGATTTCTACGTACATGCAGGGCGAAAAAAATGAGAAAGAAACGATTCATTTCGCAATGAAGAAACCATCTATGCAGACGGCTACCGGATGTAAATGAAAGTAAACATATCATTACCGGTTCTAACGCTGACCGTGGTTTCAGAGCCCCGGATATTGAAAACTGAATATCGCACTTCTTTTCCTTCAGTGGAAGCTCAAATTCTGGGGAGCAACTTCCGACCACATTTTCATGCTCTATGTAAACCTGTAATAAACCGACATTTTATGATCTTGACTAATGCTGAATGATAACCGAAAAAATGATGATGATGATGTTGTTGTTGTTGATGATGATGATGATGCTATATGCTATTGAAGTTGTGTCTGTTGTTGTTGTTGTTAATGATGATGATGATAATTATTAACAAATGAGGATGATAAAATAATGTAGATGATGGTGATTTTGATACATATTATGAAGGTTTCACATACACAAGCACAAAATTCATGTTTGTTTGTTTGTTGTTTTTTTTTTGGTGGGGGGCGGGAGCAACAAAACATACTGAACACCTTATCTTGCATAGATCGGAGGTCTCTCTTTGAAGTTAATGCGGTAGCTCTGACACTCAAACACTTATAAATTGTTAGAAAAAAACAACTTATTTGTTCCTCCCAAATATAACAGGCATCAAATAATAATATGAGAGATTAAGTTTATTTTTAAATCAGGCTATCCTTGACTTATAAAAAACACACTTTTTAATCCAAGGAAATGAAGAAAATATTAACAATCAAATACAAATGTAACCGAAAATTTTGTTTATCTGTGAGAAAATTTGCAATTTACTCACCTGCTCTTCGGCTTTTCTCTTCTGTTTAACAGAGTCGACAGTTTTCTTCCGAATGACCTCAACGCTTACGGCAAAACGACCTTTGTCAAAATGTGTCTTCGACAGGAAGGTCAGCACGTGCACTTGGGTTGACGTATTACTCTTGAACATGCTTTAATCTTTCAGCAGACGACTTTTAGTGTAAAATGATCTAAGAACAAAAATAAGATGTAAAATTTCAAAGATACGAAGAAAAAAAAACAACAAGAAGAAGCTGTGCACTTTTTAAAGAAGAACAAAACTGTTAAATTCTCTGTAGACTCGCATTTTTTGCATTTTCGATTTAAACCATCTTTGCTTCTAGTTGAAATATGAGAAATACACATGTTTATCAACATTCTTATTACTGATGGAATTTTCTATATAAAAGCATCTTTGATAGTAAGTTAAGAAGAAAATGGACTTTGACCTCGGAATCGGCATACACGCAGAACACCCAGATGTATGGAACAGAATTAATGCATTTATTCTATCTTGCTTGATGACATTGGAACTTGCATTATGCTTAATTCCATCTTGATTGATGACATTGGAACTTGCAATATGCTTAATCCCATCTTGCTACATGACATTAGAACTTGCATTATGCTTGATTCCATCTTGCTTTATGCTATTTAAACTTTGCATTATGCTGGATTCCATTTTTCATTATTTCATTCAAACTTTCTTAGTGACCCATTCTTTCATTGAGTGATAACTATTAAACTGGAACAAGCCATTTGGAATACTAAAATGTTAACGTCATATACCTTTATGTATAAGCTACCTTTCTTCATGCTCTATACAAACCATTTACGGTTAAGTTTTTTTTTGTATTACTTTTATGTAGAAGTCATTTAAAATTGACTATTTTTTGTTCCCTGGTGGATTTTGTTAAAATGTGACTTATTTGATTTATAGCTCGCATGGCGTGATTACTATTAGCTTTCGCTTATATCCATTATTCAGTGTTTATGCTTAATAAAGCTCGGTGTCTGAGGCTTTGTGGATTATGTTTAATCATCTTACATTATGATAAACAATTAAAACAATGTCTAGCGATTTGTGAACTGTTAAGGGGCGAGAACTCTGTTATCGATATCAACGGATTTTTTCCACGATTCGCCTATCATCGGAATTTTCCGTATAGATACTGCTTACATGTATATATAAATACGTACCAAGCGCTAAATACATAAATTGCAGTGGAAAGAATATAAATACAAGTAGTAAAGGATTATGCAATATAATTTTATATATGTATACAGTCTAATAGAAAAAATATGCTCGTAAAGAGTTATTCAATGGGGCAGTTATACGTACAGTGGCGGATTCTGGCAATGGCTTAAGGGCTGCACCTACCCCCAGCTCATTCCAAAGATACGTTCATGAGCTGGGATGGAATATATACGTATCAGTTTCATGCAATATTGGTCATAGTGTACTCCCTTACCAAAACATTATAATGCTGTCATCCAGTTGTTAAGCCTAGGTACTGCGAAGGTCTTTATCTAATGACTTGGACATTAAAAAGCAACATTTATTGGTCTTTTAACTTAATAAATGTCTCAGAGTCACTAATAGTTGCGAATAAGTATGTAACACATTAAAATAAACATGTATAATAAGGAAAGAAGGAAGTTGTTTATTTTTGTAACATGTGCATAGTCAATTACAAATGTTGGGCATATGTGTGTCTGATTATAGATCAGACATCCCGCACACACCACCACATTCACATACATTTGTGCTTAAAAATATACTATGCACATCAGTAATATGCGTTTCAGTAATATATTTTATCACAGAAATTTAATGAAATCTATAAAATTCTTACTAAATATGCTTTATTTAAATAAAAACACATACACACAATGTATAGGAATCTGCTTTCCTTATTACGGGTCAAGTAAAGTTGTGCCTGTCTTTAGAGATAGTTAAGTCGTGGGAACGAGATACCATATCGTAGCCATGAGATACTATGTCATGGCCACGAGTTACTAAGTCGTTTAAGTCGTGGGAACGAGATAACTAAGTCGTGCAGACGAGATAATTAACCAATCAGATTACACCATGATTTTTTGAACTTAGAAAATATATGTTTAAAGATTTACGAGCAACATTAATCTTTGAATATACTAAAGTGTTCATTTTGAACTTGATACATGTCTTTAGGATCATAAGGCCCATAAATCAGACATTAATTTTGACTAAGTTATAGCCCTTTGTTGGGACAATTCTATGATAGAATTGGTCATTTTGTACGTACAACGGCCTGTTGACATTGTTTATACCATAACTTGAGAGGGACTTAGTCCTGGTTTATTTTATTGGGTAGGGATATTGCCCATGGACAGTAGATATCCTATAATGATGTCTGAGGTCACGGGTCAGATAAACATGACACTTCATGTAAACTCCTTGTCTGATGAATGATTTAGAAAGAATAAGCCGTAGTCTATATAACCTAAAAAAAATCAGTAGATGACACCTAATAATTTTTAGGCAATTTGGTCAGAAATCAGGGTCACAATGACGCTAAATCATTGACCAATCAATAACTTGTATAAATGGCACTTTTACGGGCAGGTGAAGTAGGGGCATCCTTGTTAGGAAAATTCATATAAATAGTGTAATTTGATTGGTTATTTATCTCGTTCGCATGACTTAACTTTCTCGTGGCCACGACTAAACTTTCTCGTGGCCACGACATAGTAACTTGTTCCAACGACTTATTTATCTCGTGGCCACGACTTAGTAACTCGTGGCCACGACTTAGTTATCTCGTTCCCACGACTTAATTTTCTCGTTGCCACGACTAAGTATAACTCGTGGCCAGAACATAGTATCTCGTTCCCACGACTTAACTATCTCGTGCGCACGACTTAGTAACCCGTGGCCACGACACAGTATCTCGTGCGCACGAGATAAATAAAAACACACACATGTCACCTTTGTGCTACCGTAAGTTTGAGCATAGTATATCTTAAAATTCAATTTCACTATTGCTCATACGACTATCACACACGCTCAAAAAGAAGTGTAAACAATTGTATAAGAGGTGAGTTGCCACTTGTAGGATGAGTTATAAGAGACATCTATAACATTTTTGGGGAGGCTATGCCGACCCAATGTTAATAACTGTCTGTCAAATCTTACTGCCGCGGTAATCAGGTCAAAAAATAGTACCTTGATTTTTTCTAAGCTGACTCATCACTCATCACAGACATTTACAATATGAAAATATTTTCATTCTTTAATTTCATATCTGCAATTTGTAAAGATAATAATTCTCTGAAAAAGACTTGATTTTTGTTTAAATCACTACTCCGTGACGTCATACTGCCGCGGTAATCAGGTCAAAAAATAGTACCTTGATTTTTTCTAAGCTGACTCATCACTCATCACAGACATTTACAATATGAAAATATTTTCATTCTTTAATTTCATATCTGCAATTTGTAAAGATAATATTTCTCTGAAAAAGTCTTGATTTTTGTTTAAATCACTACTCCATGACGTCATACTGCCGCGGTAATCAGGTTTAGGCATACATACGTACGTCTGTAATAAATAGTTCTGGTATGAAAACCCTTCAAAATAATAACTTTTTCAATATTTTTTTAACAAAAAGCATAAATGAAAATTTATAAGTAAATGCTTTAATTCAGTGGCAAATATTCTTTATTATTTTTGATAACAATTTTCCAATTACTACGCAGCGACCAACTGTTTATGACGGGTCATTAACTAGAACGTTGCAACACCGTATTCTCAATATCATGCATGTTCTTTTGTTGTTATAAACTATTAATAGTCCTTAATATTTTTTAAAGACAAATAATTGTAAACTGTCGCTTACATCAGAGACATGGATCATGCTTGCGTGATAACTAAGGAAAACTAACTTATTTGTACACCCCAGGAGGCTGTACGCGGAAAACGCTCATAAACCGCTAAATCATATAGCTGTTTAGTAAATATTTTGCATACATTTAACTAAAAATTCACTGATGGTGATGAACATATAGTTTGAAAACATTATATTCTTTAACCATTATCGCCGAAAAAAAACTATTTAACTACAAAACCCCTAAGGACCTCCGACAAAATTCCAGCACAATATTACATTTTACATTAGCAAAATAAAAAAAGCAATACTTATATTTTCATCTTACATAATTCATTAATCAAACTTTTAACATAAAAGTATCTTTGGCAATTGACAGATCCCTACTCTGATCTTTTATTTGTATAGGAATAAATTTAAACATGTGCTCTTTTGTTTAGGAATATTTTGTAGTGAAAGTCTTATATACATGTATTCACTAATCTCATAATTAGAATTAGACAGGTCAGGAATTTATACAAACAGTTGTTTAGTTAACTATGCTCATTTTAATCCCAATAGAAACATTCAAATATTTGTGGTAAAAAACATGACCAAAGTACCTAGTAGTCGTTTACCCGGTGGTGATCCCATTAAACTGATTATAGATTCGAATTGATTAGAAAACACAAATAGAAACATGTGTTTCCGTACAACAAAATCGGAAGTAAAGTGAACAGTTAATTGACAGAAATATGTGGTCAAATATGTTTTAACAAGGAAATAATTATTTCAGAGAAAGACGCAAAGATCAGTATGACCCCGTATTGTGTAATTAGAAAGTTTATTCAATTCTAGGGCATACATCATAATTTGATAGTCCATGTGTAATAAAATTCAAATTTTCAATACAGACAGGTACGTTAATATACGTACCTGATACAGATTATGAGATACATAAAAAATATTAAAGAATAAGAAGCTTTAATTAAAAAACAAAAACAAAAAAACAAAAAACAAAAAAAAACCGCATACATATACAAATTACTTACAGTCGAGCATCGGGAAGTCATTAACATATCTTACGAAACTTTAATTTGAAACCGATATTTGCGCGCGCTGAAGTGATTAATGTTTATTTGAAAAATAAAAAAAAAGAACTTTTATGGTTGTGTTCTAAAAATAATGGGCGGCATAAGAGGAATTTCTTATTCATTTTACAACACTTGAAAAATTACTACAGAAAATGTGTTGTTGTTTTGTTTTCAACAAAAGTGTGTGTGTTTTAAGTTTATTTATACTCGGCGCCGGAATAACCATATGTCCGAGATTATAGCATCTGGGACGTCTTTTTTCAAGCAGATTCTTCCTGGAAGCCCATTCTTCGTGGTAAAGGAGACGACAATACCGTCAAGGCATCAACTTTCTGACTGACGACAACAAAAACGGCATCTATTAGCGCCAAACCTCCAGAGTAAGTCACGACAGGTCAACCAATCACCTCTGGTACTTATGATGACTTGACTATGACCTTCCGTGTGCCTTCTCCGCGACGTGCACGCCTCTGGTGGTATTTGGAGAAGTTTCAACAAAAACTTCCAAAACACGCCATTTATAACACCATTCATAGCACTGACGGCTTCGATGTTCTCATCTATTTGCGGGAAATGGTCGACAGGGAAAACCCTACGTAATAACCGCACACCCTGTTAACAACAGATTTTCCGCAGTATATATTTCAAGCTAGTGAGGTTTAAAATACACGTAGAATCTATCGATTAACTACCATAAGTTGGTTGAGTGTTGGCGGTAAAAAAAGAAGATATAACTTCCTGATCAATTTTCACTTAGGTTGATTCAGTTTTGAATAAGCTTTGCAGAGATGTTTTTTTTCAAGAAATATTTAGCTTTAATATTATCCGACGCCGTCAGTAATGAAATGGGATTAATTTTCTGAAACGTGATTTTATTCGAGATTTGCTTCTGGAGAAGACAACCTTCTGTCCGTAGAGCATGAATATTAATACTCATCACAAGACAGTATCTTATTGATCTCAATTATGGTACATCTAAACGTGTATAATTTTTATGTTCAATAAAAATGTTGCATCACTTGCAGTTGTTATTATCATTCAATAATATTAAAATGACATAAAGTATTTATGATGAACAGTCCTAGAATATTTTGATAAGGAACCGTCAGTCGTAAATGTTATTGTTATCTGATAATGAACAGTCGTCATACTTGCTGGTATGTCATTTATTATTGACAGTTTAGGTTTTTCAAAATTTGCATGATTAACAGTCCGAATGTAGACCTCAATTAAATGTTCTGGAATATTAACAAAATGAATAGTCAACCACATTAACCATATATATGAATGGTTGAACACAACAGTAAGGATAAATAGCGCAATGTGCATATCTTTTTATTTTGGTAGCATATTTTAAGCAAAAAGAAAAGAAACTATAAGTCTGAAACATTCTCTCATAGCCTCCCCATCAGTACATTCAGTGCTTTGATTTTCCATATGCTGGCGGAATCTTCAAAAACACGCACTTTTCGTCTGTTGCGTTTTTCATACATGTCAGTCCCCAACTAACACTGTTCTGTATACGCCCCTATATAAAGGGGACGTAACTTTGTTTAACTCCACGTGCCAAAATACGGGATCATCCGGAAAATAACGGGATGTACCGACAAAGCGACACCTGCTGTCATAATATGAATACAAATTATTGCAACTCGCATTATGCTTACTGCCAACTGCTTAGTGCGTACAGTCACATGCGACTTTAATATCGCTATCGTTGTCGTCTTCGTTGTCATTGCGCAGTGATCATGTATTGCATTATATTTGTAATCAGTGAATATATTGAAGCATATGAATGCTAAGACACATCAAATTCGTCAATTATTGATCAAAATTAATAATTTATTGTGACATAATGTCGACAATTTAAGTGGCAGATTTATAGCAAATTAAAGGTACTGATAGAAACTTACGATGTTACATATAGTTATATCAAGAACAAGCAAAGAATGTTATATTAAACACCAAACATAATACGCTGTCCTTTAAAAAAGATGCAATTAAACATATAGCATATTAAAATATGTGAGTTTGATGGTTAAGTAGGGAACACATAAGGTTGCAATTACATGAAAGTGCATTCAGTAATCATAAGGCATGATTGAATTCAGCAAAACGCAGGTTTTCATTGTCATAAAGAAATATAGAAGCAAGCATAATGTAAGTCCCGATATCATAAAGCAAGATGGAATAAATGCACTAATTCTGTTCCATACAGATGTAAAATTTCAATGTTATAGCTCTTGATATTAAGAAAATGACCATACACGGAACTTTGCCAATGTTTCTATGTTATTGGCCTGTTCGATTATTATTATTATTATTATTATTATTTAAATTTGGTAAAAGGAATTAACTCCTTGAAAAAAAAATATTTCGGAGACTGTAGTCTGATCTTTTCTATCCCTTTATTGGGAAAAGGCTTTAGTCTCTTGATTTTTAGAAAAACTATCGCTAAAATTGTGAATTTGGGAAAGTTAAAACCTAGTGTAAGTTATAGTGTTTTGGGGGAAATCTGCTCGTTTTTAAAGAAAATTTCAATTGGGAAGAGGCTTTTTATAGACCTCTGTTATATAACATAAAAAAATCCCTGGTATTCATTTTCAATTTCATGCATGTAAAAGAATGTCAAGCCTTATTTGTACACTGATATTGTTTGAATAGTTGATTAAATAATCTATACTTTCGTTTTGAAATTCGTTTCAATTTGCTTTGAAACATCGACTGTTGATCACGCAGAAAAAGTAACTATGGTAAAATTGAAATAGTTTCGAAGGATTTGGTCTCAGTGGAATGAATTTGAAAGAATATTAAGCCTGAGATGTTCAAAATATCAATCTTTAATCTACTTTCGTTTTTAAATTAATTAGTTTCATTTTGCGTGGAAACATTGGACTGTTTAATATCACGGTTGGAAAATAACATTAAAATTATTTCGAATGTTTGTACAAATATGTTAATGTTTCAGGCCATTAAATTTAAGATTTACAAAATTAA
>NW_026865263.1:0-129580 GCF_026571515.1 Ruditapes philippinarum
CCTGGGCCACTTTTTCTCACCTGTGACATCTACTTTGCACCTTTTTTCAAACTGGAAGCTGGGGCTGGAAATCTAGATAAAAATTAAAACAGGTAAGAGTTTTTTAAAGGCCCTCAAAATTTCAAAATGAACAATTAAATACTTTTTATTTTTTGGCCCTTTAATTTTTTGTGATGCGGGCCTGAAATTTTTTTTTGTTTTCAGTATTAACAAAATTTTTATTTTTCATGAATTTTTGCTCAAGTTTTTGGTGATTATTTGTTTTTTTAGCTTGGAGCTAAATGATTGCAATCTTTAACAAAACATGTTACAAAAAAAATTAAAAAAAACCATTAACGATAACCCATTGCAAACAATAAAGGGGAAGGGAAAAAATTTGTAGTTACATGGGGGATTTGTATTTAGCTAAATTTGATTGACAACAAAATGTTCAGTGTTTACGGGGTTTTAAATATTTTTAACTTTCTTTTATATCCATACCCCATTTAATTTCTCTAAAAAAATTTTTTATCTTATATTGTACTTCTACTCCTAAAATTTTTCCTCTAGAAGAGAAATTCATTGAGATCATGTTCCTAAATTTAAAAAAAATTGAATTTGATTAAGCCATGATTATGCCCTTTGACCTCCCAAATGTGCCCCTTGACCTTAAGAATTATCTAGGTTTTTGGTGCTTTTAAGCCAAGCATTTCATTTGAAATAATTGAGAAACAAAAAATATAAAATTGAAGGTGGAAGTTTTGACATAAAACAATAGACAAAAAACGGGCCATTTTACAAAAAAATTGTTTGTCTTTTGTAGCCTAGGGGTCAAGGCCCATTCCCAAACTGAGTTTAAACAGAAATTTTTAA
Organism: Ruditapes philippinarum; assembly: GCF_026571515.1. Classification (NCBI taxonomy): domain Eukaryota; kingdom Metazoa; phylum Mollusca; class Bivalvia; order Venerida; family Veneridae; genus Ruditapes; species Ruditapes philippinarum. The sequence continues at coordinate 853 of NW_026865263.1, forward strand.
ATTTTTAAAAAGTTTAGTTTTTTGGGCATTACCAAATCCCATAAAATTGTATTATGGCACAGAAGGAAAAAATATTTTTTTAAATAACTTTATTTTACTCCCCAGGGGAGTTTACTTTAAAAAAATTAAAAATTAAATTTTATAGATTTTTTTTCCAAACACCAAAGGGGGAAATTACTTTTTTTAATTTAATAACTAAAAATGAAAAGTTTTTAATAATTTAAAAAAAAAAAAGAATATAATCAAGTTTTTTTATTATTAAAGGGAAAGGGTTTAAACATTGGTCGGAGACAGTCGGGGGGGTTAAGAATAATTTCCAGGATTTCCCAAATTTGAAAAATTAGTGGGGAAATTTTTCAAACCAAGTTTTGGTTTTCCCATTACTTTTAAAAATAATTTAATTTTACTAACCCCAGTGAAAACCGAAAACAGAGTAAATGGTTTTGAAACGGCCCATAAGAAAGGAAATTAAAGGTGACCTAAAATTATCTAAAATGTAGTATTACAGTGGGGGGGAAAGTAATGCTTTGAAGCAATTAGTTTCAAGCCTAAAAGCCTAAAAGATAAGAGACTTTTGAGCTTTTTAAAAAGGGAAAGAAGGGATTAAGTCTTTAGCAATACAAGCAATAAAGTTTTAAAGTTTTTTGCTTAGGGAAAAACAAGGGTTCCCCCAAACAGGGTTTTTGAACCCAAAACACCCAAATTAACCTTAGATCATACTAGTCTGTTTGGCTTTAACCACAAAGCCATCCCGTCATCCATTTTTGCTAAGGATGGAGATTTTTTCATTTGAAAATTGAGTTTAATATTATGTCATTTTTTCTTTAGACAACTTTAAATTTAAATTTAAACTCATAAAAATTTTCCTTCACACCCTACGCAACCCAAGGGGAATTTTGCAAAAGTTTTCACCACTTTGCTTTTCCTAGAAACATTCAGTTGTTTAACGGGCAATTAAAAAAGGGTTTTAATGTAGTATATACTGGATAAAAAGCTAAAAATAGTTAATTAAATTTCCAATTTGAAATTACTGGAAATTTGGGTTTTAAAGGGCCAAAAATTTACTGTAAATGTCACCAGCATTTGAATAGAAATTTTATCAATTTATATACAAAAAGGAATTTATTTCTCTGAGAAAAAAAAACTTATAATAGTGCTGGTAAAAATTTTTTATAACCTGTTACTGCCAAAATAATATAGCCCAAAAAATATTGTGATTTAAAAATTTCCCTTACAAATTTTACATTTTAAAAAAGAACTTTTTCCAGTAAGGAAAATTCCCTTTTAAGGTAAATTTAAACATTTTAGGGAATAAGGTAATAATAACTTTAAACACTGCTCGTCAAAACAAAGGGTGTCTTAATTTAAAGGGGTTTTTCATATATCCAAAATTACCCCCCCCAAGTTTTAAAGCGTAAAGTTTGAAATAAATTTAAGGGGCAGAAAAAGGGGAAACATAACGGAAATAAAAATCAAAATCAGAGTTACCCTTAATCAATATCAGATTTTATCTTCCCCATACCAGATATTACAAGGAAATGCCCCAAGAAAGACCCTTAAAGGTGTAACTTTTTGTCAAAAATAATTTAGTTTGACAATAAAATAGAAAAATTTAAAGAGAAGTTTATGGGTTTCAATAAACACAAGCTGCATTTTAATTTAAAAAGACTGTGCCCAAAGTTTTTATATCATTTCTGAAATCAGTTTTAGATTTATCATGTGTTTTAAAAATACAAGAGGGGGAAAAAAAAAAAACGGGAAATTTTAAAATTTTCAAAATAAAATATCTATGGTCATTAAAAAGAATTATTTTAAAAAATTTTATTTTTGTAAAAACCCAAGAAGGGGTTTTAAACTACAAATTCAAAGAGCAATAAAATAATTTTTTGGAGCAATTCAAAAACAATTAAGAAAGGGAAGCTACCGGGCTTACAGGAAATTGTTAAAATTTTAAACTAGATTTTTTCATTGTATTGAAGCATACTCTTTTTTTACCCCTTTCTTTTTCACATGAAAATCAATTTTTTGTATTAAAAAATCTCTCGGGGAAAACCCAAGATAAAAAAATGTGCTTTATGATACTTTACTGAATTTTATTGTCATTTAAAAAAATCAATTATTTAAATAAGAACATTTTTTTTCTTCCACGAAAAAAAAAAAAATTTTTTATATAGTTTCATAATAAATTTTAGTAGAGGGCAGATAGAAGTTTTGAAATGCTGTCGCCCAGGCCTTTTTTTTGCTTTTTTGGCCAACTAAATGGCTTAGAAATAAATTTTGAACCCCTTTACTCCTTCAAAAGGTTTTATGCCAAATGCAAATATTTTTTTATGCCAGGGGCTGCTATCCTCAGTTAACCCGAAATTTATGTAAATGTTTTTTTTTAATGTTAGTTTGTTTTCTATGAAAAAAACTTATAAATCCCTGTATTAATTTTAACAAATTTATGATTTTTTCGTGACTAGTTTTAAAGTAGTATTTGATCAATTTAAAAAACATGCACTCCAGACCTTTTTTAACAGATTAAAAACCCAAAAATTTTTTTAAGTGAGGCAAAAATAAAGACAAATGTTATTTACATAAAAAATTTTTGATCATATTAAAGTAAAAGGGTTTTAAATGTTTTAAGTTTTTTTTGATCTGGGTATTTACTTTTTGATTGGATGTACAGGTTTAAATTTTATCATAAAAAAAAAAATTTTATAAAGAAAACATGCATGAAAAAACAAAAAGGGTTTTAAAAATTTTCTCATTCTAAAAAAAAGGAAAAAGTATCTTTCCCGAGGGGTCAAAAACCCAAAGACCATTTTCCCAAATCATACAGAGGGAACCGTATTTTTTCCATCCCCCCCATTTCAGGGCCAAATCATGGTCTGCATTAAATTTTTTAACTATTCAGTCAGCTTAGTAAAACATTTTGAGGTTTTTTGCTCAAAAAAAATTTTTAATAGTTTTGTTTAAAATTAAAAGATTTTAAAAAAGAATTAATGTAACGGTAAGGACTTTCCCCAAAGGTAATTTTTAAAATATTTAAACTGTCACCCTTTTGTGTTTTTCCGGGGCATAAACAGCAACCCGACAAATCTTTTTTTTTTCCCCAAAAGAAACCTTTACCTTTTTGGTTTTCCATTGGTTTAAACCCCACCTTGGGAACACCTTAATTGTTTAAACTCTGCTTATCTGCCATATTTTGGGGGTAAAAGGTTCATGACCTGTTTATTATTTCTCCCAAAGAAACAATGCCCAAAAAAACCTTGGGTACATCTTAGCTTTTTTTTTCCTACCTTTGGCTTCTGTTATTCAAACTTTAAATTTTTTATTGGGGGATTTTTATTTTTATTTGTGTTTTTTACTTTTTTTGTTTGGGATTTAACTTGTTTTATACAAAGAGACCCTTTTTTATCTTTTTGGAAAACATTAGTATAAAGGGCCTTTTGGGGAATTGCAAAAAATCCCCATTTATCAATCAACCCAAAAATATTTATTTACTTAAAATACTTTTTTTGTGATAAGGTAGGGGTTTTTAAAAAAAAACATCAACTTTTTGTGAACATAAACTGTTAATATGATTTTTTAAAATAGTTGTGGAAAGAAAAAGTTATTTTGGAAGTTTTGTCAAAATTTAAGAAAAATTGAAATAAAAAAAAAAAAATTTTGATTGGAAAACAAAATTTAAAATTTAAGTAGTGATTAAATTGCAATTAAATTTTTCAAATTAAAAATTTGGGAATGACTGTTCTTTTATAAAAATTTATGTGGGAAAAATAACTCTTTAAATGATGAAACCATAAATGTTATTTAAAGATGGGAAAATGAATTTCAGGGGCGTTTTTTTAAAAGCATTTCTTTAAATTTTAAAAAATTAAAGAACTAAAGATTGGGAAACTACAGAATGAGATATTTTTTTAATCTATACCAAGTATTTTCTAAGGACACTCTATTGTTCATACTCGAATAAGAAATATCTTAATTTAATGTGAATTGTACAAATCTGCCCCTGCTGAATTTTTTTTTTTTAAATTTTCCCCTGGTAGTTTAATAAATTGGGGAAAATAAAAAAAACTTTTTAATCTAACCATTTCAAACACCCCCCAAAAAAAACCATTTAAAAAACCCCCTTTTCAAAAAAATGGGTTTTTAAACCTTTTTTTTTTTAAAAAAAAAATTGTTTTAACAAATGAAAAGGGGACACTGTTTTTATGTCAGCATGGGCCCCGAGGCTGATTTTTGAAAGTCTATGATAACAATTTGGGGCCACAGTGACATAATCCCTTTGTTTTATGGGTGAAATTTTAAAATGTAATGCAAACATCACTTTAAACCTTTTTCATGCAAAATTTAAATTTCCCCTTTAAAAAGGAAAATGACATCAAAAATTTTCAAAAAAGGAATTGAAAAAGGAGTGAATGGGGAAAAAACCCAAAAATTTTTATTTAAAAAAAGTTCAAAAAGAAACCACGATTCCAATCAACAACACCCTTTGAACAGCTGCATTCAGGCGCTGTAAAAATAAATCAAACATAAAGAAATCAACCTAACATGATGTATAAAATTCAATTCTTAATTAATGCGAAAAAAATTAATGAAAAAACTGTCTCATTAAATAATGAGAGAAAATATTTTTTTTATGGATCACATAACAGCCTGGCGGGATAGCTTTGTATGAACAATCGAACAGTTTTGTTATGATGTAATATTGTTTTAGGCAAATTTTTCTTATGAGAAACATGAGATTAAATATTGATTCATTTCTGCAACTAAACCTTTGAAAACTGACCTACCACACTGCAAACCAAAAATGGGTTATCAATATTTCTAACAGCTTGTGATGGCTAAGGGAGATACTGGGGACAGCCAAGTTTCTAAAAAAAAGGGCCAGTAAAAGCCGGGGTCCAGGCCTCACTGCACAAAGACAAAGAAGCTTATAAATTCTGTCTGAAAGTGAGAATACAGGCAGGAAATGAATCTTTCCCTAACACAACAGGTGACAAATATTCATTGGGGTGACAAATCACAGTTAACTAATTATCCCAGATATATTTTATGATCTGGTAAAACGTGTCTAATGGTCCTGTATAAGGTGTTAGCTGCTTGTTTTAATAGTTTATGAATGTCATGAGATTTTAAGTTTCAAATTCGTTTTCAGTTATTACATTTTTTTTTCATAACACACACTTTTCCCATTGTCGCCAGAATACTTTAGTTTAATGGACTTATAATTTTGGATATTCAACCTTAGTGGTAAAGTTGACATGTCCTGCCAGATGTTAAAATCTCCTCTAAATGAGCCGCGTCACGACAAAACCAACATAATGGGTTTGGGACCAGCATGGATCCAGACCAGCCTGCGCATCTGCGCAGTCTGATCAGGATCCATGCTGTTCGCTATCAGTTTCTCTACTTGTTATAGAGTCTTTTTTTATAACCCTGATGAAGACTCGTGAGAGTCAAAACGTCGGTTATCATCATTATATAAACCTTAAAACTTATCCTGTGTTGATTGTTTGTTCCACTTGTATTGTTTTTCTTGTTATAGAGTTTGTAAGCGAACAGCATGGATCCTGATCAGACTGCGCGGATGGGCAGGCTGGTCTGGATCCATGCTTGTCGCAAACCCATTATGTTGGTTTTGTCGTGACACGGCTCAAATGTCACTGCACTGCAACATACCACTGCTACATTGGTGCTGAAACAAACTCATTACATAAATTCTGTACTGCAGATAGACTAAAACTTACTTAACACACCCACACTTTTCTTGGATGGACGGGGACATGCTTATATTTGATTGATGCACAAGTCAATCAAACCTTTTATTTCTTTTTTCTCATTATAGTTTTCTTCAAAATACAGGCAAATTGTTTGCTTGTGACCTGTTTTTAATGACAGATTTCAGTGATGTGATGTTAAACGACATTAGTGTGCCTCAGCCGTTTTTTCAAACTTTGTGCCATTGGACCTGCTTATATTGAATACTGACCTACTCCGTGCCTTTCCGATAGTCCCGTGTAACTAAATTTTGATGCGGGGCTGAATTTTGTGAACCCCTTCTTGACACAAGTCAATGTTTGGTACAGATTATTGTTGCAATATGTAATCTTCTACCAAACCAACTCTGAGCTTGTGATATAACAGAGGAAATCTATTAATTTTCTTACCTTTGATAATATTACAGGGGGATGTGCTATGACATGCTATTTCTATAATAGTTAGTGAGTCATTAACTCAGTAAATATTTGCTCACTTTAAACACCGTGCTATAAATGAATTAAATAATCACCCACTTAAAGGGAAATGATCATATAACATTTGATAATTGAGCCGCATCACGACAAAACCAACATTATGCGTTTGCGACCAGCATGGATCCAGACCAGCCTGCGCATCTGCGCAGTCTGATCAGGATCCATGCTGTTCGCTATCAGTTTCTCTACTTGTAATAGGGTTTGTAAGCGAACAGCATGGATCCTGATCAGACTGCGCGGATGCCCAGGCTGGTCTGGATCCCTGCTGGTCGCAAACCCATTATGTTGGTTTTGTCGTGACGCGGCTCAATTATAACGTTTGATAATTAATGAATTAATATTGTATTATATCAGAAGAATTCCAATATTCAATAACTGGCAAAAATTTGAAATAAAAACAAATAATTGAAAGGTACAATTCAAACAATCAAGTTCCTGTGTGATCCAGATGATAATAATTTTTTATCAGGACAATCTTGAAATGATTAAAAGAATATTAATATGCTGATATTAAATTTTTTTATCAATTATTGGTGTTTTAAAAAAAAGTACACTCTAACAGGCTGTCATAAAATTGGAAAATATTGAAAGAAAATGCAGTGGGGTCATTTAATGTCTTATTAAATTAAGAATTTGTTTCTATCAGTTATTTTAGGGCTCTTTTTCTTTAAGGTGCCTAATTCATACGCATAAATAATTAAATATGAAGTTACAATGGAGGGAAAATATTATACTTTTCAAAGGAACATTAGTAAATGGCCCTTTTTACTATATAACATGCTGAAAATGAAAGTGATTAACATTGCAACCAGTATAGAACGTACAGACTGTGCTGTGCAGTCCGACCTGAGGCTCTATTTTAACTGTTAATAGCCCCAATTTTGTATTTCAATATTGCAATCAATAAAATTGTATTCTAAAGACTTATGAACGAACAAAAATCTTTACAGGATTTGTTTTATTTAACAAAAGATAACAATAAAATAATTTAATTAGTTGAAAATCAGATTTAATTTTTCGTCCCATAAATACCAAAATTACTTAACCTGTTGCTGCCATGACAGAATTTTAGACTCTCAAAAAATAAATAATCGATAAAGTCGAGCAAATATTTAGTCAATTACCAAGCCATACATTGTTATAATGGATTTCTTTATTTTTTCAAGTACCTCCATCTCCTCTGAATGCTACATTTTAAATAAAAACTAGAATTTTTTTCAAATAAATGTCCTTCATAAATTACTCAAACGTGAGTACAAATATTGAGTCACTTCTATATATTGACATTTTTTTTCGATAACCCTTTTTTACCTAAAACTTGAACTTCCTTGAAAATCTTGAAAAAACCACTCAGTGCTTATATATAACCATTAAAACAAGTAAATATTCTTGAACAGAAGCCACACAATGACAAAATGAGTCACTATAAAACTCAGATTATCAAAATACTAAAATATTTTAAAGGCCAAGGTGAATGTTTGTTTTGTTTCATACCCAATGAAATAATTTCTGTTGCATCTTGTTTATTATGCTAGCAATAAATGTACACATTAAGTCTATAAAAAAAAGAAAAGACCCCCCCCACCCCCACAGAAAAAGATTAAAAACAAATTCAAGAAACATTGAACAGTAATTTGCCCTGTATTAACTTAAGGATTAATAGCCTTTTCCTGACACTACAATGTAACTTTATACATGTATATATAGGAATTCAAAAATATAAAACATCTAGATATAGTATAGAACAAATCTATTCCATTCTGTGAAAAATTAACTTAGATTCAATATGAAGAGAAATCATACACAAAACTGGTACATTCTGGGTGCAGGATAGTAGATTTTCTCTTGATTTGCCTGGTAATGCATCCAAATATTTATATAAAAACAGGGACAACAGGGACAACTTATAGAAAGCATGAATTTTTAGCATTTTGGCACAAAAAAGAGCTCCTATTTCTTTATCGTAACCATTCATCTGGGCCGAAAAAACATATGGCCCTATACAACACAATAGTTTACACAAGTCTAGCCTAAGAAGCTAATGAGTTTGAAGTACCTTTATCGCAACAATAAAGTTGTTTAAAAAAAACCCACAGCATTCAATATTTACACACATTTACTCGGATTTCTGGCAGGCATATGTCTTCGAGGATTAACAAGTGCCTGAGCAAACCTCTATAAATACAAACCAAACATGCTGATAGTAAAAGAAAAACATCTTCAACCTTTTGAACCTCATTCTGATAAAAAACTTTCATCATTATCTCCGATCAGTGTTAATTGTTAATAAACAGACTGAAATATTAGATTATATTACCAATATTAAACAAAGGAATGAATCAGAATTGGCACAATGTGAACACAAGGAGTCTGACTGTGACATGACTGATTGTTATTAACCAATTTTTCAGCGGAATTACAGAACAATAATTGAAACAGTTAACAAAAAGTCAGATAATCTTCTAGATAAAGAGGAAGTGTAAACATTATGGCCTGCTTTATTGTAAAACTGATGTAACTTTAGTATTTAAGTCATTTTAATTATGACAGTGATGCATTGAGGTCAGAAGACTTGGTTATACTGGGTATCTGGGTTGTGGGATAAGCACTTAAAATCAGCATAAGTGGGGTCTTTATTGCCCCCCTGGAAATATATGACTGATGTGCAGATAACACATGGCATGGAGTGAGTCATTTTGAAGTACTAATTACTATGATGTCATCATCTATCAAATTGGACAAGGCATGAAATTAGGATAATGTCACCAATTACTTTTAATTAAATTGCAAATAATTTAACTAAATAAAGTTAACAATGTCTGCATGAGTTTTCTTATTTAGTTGATTTTCAATTGATATTTATAGTATATGTATTATTTTCATTTGTTCTGTACTTTTATCTTCATTTTTTTGGCAGAAGTTGAAAGTGCACTGGAGAGAGAATAATTGTTTATGTGAACAAGAAAGATAAGAAAGGCACAAAAGGGGCATCTGGGAAGAACTACCATTTCTTAAGTTCACTGGATAGCTTCTTCACATAAACAAGAGGGCCAAGATGGCCCTAGATTGCTCTCCTGACCCATCAACCGCATCGAAGCAATGCGTTAGACAAGCATCCTGGCCAAGTTTGATGACAATTGAGTCAAAAATGTGACCTCTAGTGTGTTAAAAAGGTTTTTCCATATTTGGGCATGTGACCTATTTTTTGACCAGAGATGACCCATCTTTCAACTTGACCTAGAAATCATCAAAACAACCTTCCTGAACGATTTCCAGGAAATTTGGATCAAAACTGCAGCCACTAGAGTGTTAACAAGCTTTTTCTATTTTTAGCTCCTGTGACCTAGTTTTTGACCCAAGATAACCCATCTTCGAACTCTATCTGTATTACATTGGGACAAACATTCTGACAAAGTTTGATGATGATCCAATCAAAACTGTGACTGCTAGACTGTTAACAACCCAATTGTTGATGATGACGGACACTGGACATTAGCCCCATCACTATACCTCACCTTGACCACTTCATGGTCAGGTGAGCTAAAAAAACCAAAGTCCCTTGTGGGATTCGAACCCACAGCAGTTAGGGACAAGTGGTTGAAGTCAACAACCATAACCACATGGCCACCCACACCAAACCTAATTCAGTTTTGGTTTGCTTATAATCCATTACCCAAGTTTAGAAATAAATTATGATACCTGAGTGGCTACCACCTCTTGATTCCTTGAACCTTTTGAAATATTTATGATTAAAGCTCTTGACATCGCCTGGCACTAATGTTCCTGAAGAATATTCCAAAATAAACAGTGTAGTCAGAACAGTGAACCAAAATGTAGGCAGAAATTGCCTCAGTAAACAAAAATGAACCTCAAAGAAATATATTAGGGGTGGTACAAAATCTCCCAGTGGAAATTTATTTTGTTTCTCAATATAATAAGAAACAATTATCTCCTTCCACTGATAGTCTAGAATAAACATATTGTCAAAAAATGGAATTCTCTAATCTTTGCTAGATGATACTCAGAGTTCTTCTGCAACAAGGCTTATCTGCTACCATTCCATTGGAGATACTGTTCTCTACTGGAATAATTTATTGAACTTAATTTATTTTGCCTCAATTTAGTTACAAAATAAAATGTTTCTCTAAACAGTCTCAAAAAGAATATTAATTTTACATAAGTCTGTAATAGAGCCACTGGAATACTTAGTTTATAATTACTTCATAATAACATTTTTGTTTTGTAATACCATAACAAAATGCATTTTTGGAGCTATAAACAGTTAAAAAAAATTCCTTCTGAAATTCTTTTTGAAATTCAGTAGATATCAACATGCTATGTTTGTAAGAAAATAACATAAACATTGCTTTATGCACCATAAAAATCTGTATGAAAACAATGATCAATAAGTTGCTGATGTTTTACAATAAATCTCAAAATTCACCAAAATAAATGAATTCATAAAGTTGAACTGATACTCCCTGTATGTTAGACATAATTCTGCCGGAAAACATAATTCTGCCGGAAAGTTTTGTATTTTCAGAAGATTTTCCTTCAAGATATGAAAATGAAGCCAACAATAAAACATTGACTGAGTTATCCAGAATTTTTTTTTAAGATATCGAAAAAGTATAGAAAAGTTTGTTTTTTTAAAAAGCATGCTGATTGATCTAAATGCACTGTAGTTTTTGTTAAATTTATCTAAATGGTATAAAAAATATTCAGGAATGGAATGGAAGAAGTGTCATGTATTTTTTTTAGATAACATATTAGTTATGTCAGAGACAACCTGATGAAGATGGGGAGTAGAAGATAAGGCCGAGTTCATTTCAGAGCTGTCAGATATCTCTGTGATATATATGTAACATCACTGCACTCTGATGTTCTATAGTGTAATTAATTAAAATATTAATTGTCTTTATATCTATATGAACAGTTTCTACAATAGAATAACAATATAACCAATTAACTTATAATTATTGTAGAATTCTGTAACCTTGTACCTCTTTTAAGAAATTTGGCTTTCATATCATTTCTTGCATTTTTTAAGCTCCACATTTTTAAAGAAAATTTCAAGCTATTGCTACACTATCATGGTGTCAATTCCATTGCCATTGCTATTGCTGTCATAAACATTTTTGTACATAAAAGTGATATTTTTTGGAACATCCTTATTACAGTATCTTTCCTCTGAAAAGTCAAGCCCAGCCCCTGCTTGGAGGTAACTCTTTACAATGTTTGAAGGTTATATTTAAATCATAGCCATGCATTATTTCTAGAAGGCATTGGATACATTTGTAAAATCATTGTCCCCTACTAAGATAGCTTGATACTGAACCTTCTCAGAAGAATCTGATGCTCCTGCACAAAGATTAGGGTGTCATTGGCTGAATATGAACCTGATCATTCTAAACAAAACATATTTTTCTCCATTTTCAAGCATTCACTACACCATTACATGTATAAACAAGCAATTGTTTATGATACAACAATTCTAACATCAATGTATACAATATTGAGTATTATGTATTGCACATGCCTTACATATGGCTGAGTTTTGTAAATGAGAGGAAATAGAGGCATTAGTATTTAGATTATGCTGGACTAGGTAAACCATGTAGGAACTTCAAATTGATCTTATCACCAGCAATTCTGATAAGTGGATCCCCTGCTGAACTTGTGGTCTGGTGGTCTATAGATAAATACATTGCTGAATACACAAAAAATACATCTGTATATATCATTATGTATATATGAAAGCTATCTCCTGGAGATGACTAGATAATTGCAGTGTTAATTGGTCCGAGAGTGCCCCAAATCTGTCACAAATGTTTATATTGAAGAACATTTTACTTACTGCAAAGAATCTTTTTTAGGTTTGATTTATTTATACTTATGCCTAAAAATATATATTTTATACAATTATGCAATATTGCAAGGTGTCAAGATACAAAAGAATCTCCTCAAATATTGGTCAAACTCCTGAAAAGTCTTTTCTTTTTTGAAACAGTCCATTTTAATTTTTAGGGATATCACAAAAAGAAAAACCTGCAGGTAAGATTGTACAAACATTACTGGCTCAGAGTTTTAGGTTTAAGCTCAGAAGCTGCAGTGTAAAAATTAATGCAGCTGCAAGGAGCAACAGTTTTTTTATTCATTTATTTTTTTGCTAACACTTGAATGATCCAATGATATGGTACCTGAGTTATGATGCACATATCTCTTGCAGACTGCAGACATTTGTGATAATCTGATATAAGAATACACAAATATAACTGTAAATATCACTGGTGTATAAACAGATGAGCTAGATAATTTGGAATATTAATTGGTCTGGTAATGCTACACCCCCTTTCCTCTATCTTCTTGACTGAACTGATGAGGGCACTATAGGTATAACAGTTAAATAATCATTAGGTTAATATAATTATTGCATATCAGTTCTGAGAACTTTTGCTTATATTTTGAAATTGAATCTAGTTTTGCTTATTCAATGCAATATTAAGCCAAGATTAGCATTAATAACAACTCATGCAAGTGGTGACATGGCCGAGAGGTTAACACGTTGGACTTAGTAATCTTATGAATGCTAGCTGTATGGGTTCAAACCTTGTTGTTTCCTTGAACAAGAAACTTTACACTCATTGCTCAGTACTGGCTGGTTCCAGGAACGGATTCGAAAGTGTGTCTATAAGCTAGTATCTTCCTACACAATCTAAAATAAATTCTGTATAAACCAACTCATGCCAAGGTTATTTTCAATTCTGAGGTCTAAAAAGAAACTTTTTTTTGCATGCTGCATGCTTTTGTAGATAAATATTTCCTCAATGTTTGACATTTTTATATTAAATACCATAACATCAAAAGACTGGTGTATATAAGTAAACATGCTATGTATAATACCACCATAATAATCATGCTGGGGGGTATGTATGTTATTAATTAATTAAGCAGAGCTGTGGGAAGTGTGTTAACCATGAGCTTTAAGATATTAATTTTAAAGTAGAACAATATTTATGATAATTACTCCCTCATCTTACACAATGCTGATATTCTTGAGATCTGTTATTGTACCATTGAATAGACATTTATCTAAGTATTTTCATTAAATTGTATGTCTAGAGAAATTAGGCAAGAAACTTTTGATAACCAAAGCATGGTATTACTGCGATAATCTTAAATTTTGATGAATTTTGTAAATAATTTATTGCCACATAATGTCGTTGGCCAGATAATTATTTGATCAATTACTTTCAACATAATACAACAAACATGTATATATAATGACAGCAAAATGGTTCAGTCAAGAAATTTTATTTTTTGTCTTCTAAAATGATTGTTTCCTTGACAATTAATTCTATTACATACAAGGTACTATTTAATGCATATAATCAACAATACCCAGTTAAACATGACATTGTGTGCTATGATGTTTCCAATTTTGTTTTTACTTTCATAACAAAGTATAATGACTTTGCACAAGCAAGCGTGACCTATTATTTAACATAATTTGACTTAAAATTAAAGTAAAAGTGACCTTGACATTGACACAAAGTTCTGACATGGGATACAACATCATATCATACCCCAGTTATGTCACAGTTCTGACAATCAACTGTACAACAAACTCTTGTATGTTAAGTTGCAACAATTATGTTGTGACACTGGCTTAATTGACAAAAATGATTTTTCCATGAAAATATGTAAATAAATCATAATCTTTATAACAGTTAATTAAAATTTTTATAATTAACATGAGCCTTAACCACTTAAATGCCAGGAAACATGAAAAAATTTTCCTCCTTAGTTTCAGAAATTTCATGATTAACATGTTGACATTATTGAGAATACAATCTTGATACTAATTAAGATAATCAACTTTAAAATGTCAACTTTTTCACAAGTCCAATTAGCAAAACACATGAGGAGGAAAATACGATACATGTATATTTCCCTCCAGAATTCTGATGAAATTATGTAGTAATAAAGATCCTCACTTTTTTACCAACAAAAAATGCTCTTCTTAGTGGAGATTAATAAATAATAAATGTAATACATTTTGTAGTTGATTTATCTAGTACTATAATATTTGAGAAAGAAAGAGCTGTCTAATAACTCATTTAGTGAGGCCAAGTAAAGTTATATGTTGTTTTAATTAAAGTATGATAAAAAGATTCACACACCAACACAGTTTATTAAATAGGTGTTTCTCTTCATTAAGCTTCTTTAGTTGATATGATAAATATCAAAGGGAATCCGACCTCAAATCGTGCCAAACAGACATCTATGTTATGAAGCCATATTTGGCGCGTAAAAATAGAATGTCTATGACTGTATAATACAATTATATATTTACATGTGTATAATTTATATACTGGAGACGTAATTATTTTATCGAGCACATATAATTAAGTACATACTAACATTACAAATATTTGAACATTTTGTTGCAAATTTTTTTTTTTTACTACACAGTTAGGTAGACTTGAATTGAAATGCATAGAAGTTAAAATTTATTTAGATCAATACAACCTTTGTAGAGGGAGTAATTTACAACTTTGGTTGTTGCTCTACAAAGTTTAAATCTATTGCGAAGTTTTACTTTGGGTTGCTGTAAAAAGGGTGATTGTTCCACAGATGGCCACTCAACAGAGGTTGTATTGTATTTCTAATGTACAGATATAATTTATTTTCTGCGAGGATGATGTGTAGCAGGAATTATTTCTTTTGGCCTATACTGAAGTGAATGCCTGGAGTCTGGCAGAACCCAATTACTTTACTGTCATTGGATACAATAAGAAATGGTTATCAGTATTTGTCAGAAATATGACAGAAATTGAGATATGTGTTGGCAAACATGAAAATATATCTTTAATGTTTATTGAAGGCTTCATCTTATTATTGATATTGCTCAGCAAAAAAAGAAAGATAAACGATTTATAATGTCAAACTTTAAGTGTCTTAGTGTTTAAAATTATTTGTTGTCCAATAGAATAGCTGAGTATTTCAAATGAATCGTAACACATTTACTTCGGTAAATGGGCATACTGTTAAACAATCTAGTCAATTGACTGTTTATAAAAAACAATTTAAAACAATAAGCCAGTTAAAATTTATATAAAGTACAGGTATGTATTACCAAATTAACATTTAATTTTGTAAATAAGAACTAAAAAACTTTAACTTAATACTGGCAAGATATATAAAGGGCAACATTTTAAATGCCATCAGATATTCATTCAATTTTTGTCAATATAGGTACTTAATTTACACTGCATTTATCATCAAGTTAGGCATTATTTCCCATTGCCACTGAAACAGTTCAGGATAAAAAAAAGAGTAGAAAGATTGCTCTCTAATTATACAATATTGACAAGTTAATTGAAAGGTATTAAAGCACTAATTACCGATAGCTTTGTTAATTAGGGAGAACCAATTAAAGACTTCTATTCTTGGAGAAGCTTCTCTATCAATTTGAAGCATAAATGACACATTATTCATTCTTAACAAGATTTTAACACAGTGATAAATCTCTTAAATCCTGAATAAAACATTAACTTAAATGTCATTTTCTTTCTTATAACAGTGTTTTAAGCAACCTTGACATTTCAAACACTTCTGGAAGTAATTATATTCATGTTATAAAAGTCACTTGAAAAATCATAGATTTACTTCCCTTATTAAGTTGGACACACCTATAACAAGAGTCTAAATTCAGGAAGAAATTGTTTTATCAAATCATTTTAATCTGTCTAAGTTGGTGTAATTGACTTTACCTCTGTGGAACTTAAGTCATTGTTAATTTAAAGGATTTAAAAAACTTTCATAACTCTGAAACAGTATAGAATTTTTTTTTTTAATTGACATATTGAGCAATGGACCCAGCTCTTTACAGGTGGCATCTCCTGTAAATCTACTTATACTAAACCAGTAACAGGCATTCAATTAGTAATCCTTACTATGAACTGTAAAAAGTCTGAAAATATATTCATATTGCACGTATACTTTGACACTGTACTGCTTCCCTCCCAGTCATGTAACAACGTGCATTTAATCTATCATTAAAATCAGTACTTATAAAGGGCAGACCCTGTAACTGATCTTGTAGATGGTTCCAGCACCTGTGATAGCCTAAAACATGGCATTCCTAACCACACCATTGGCTGGTACCCCCATATATCAGCTGATTGTTGGTTTGTTGTTAAGTGATTGTATGGGAAAAGGTGGACTGCATGGAGCAATTGTACAACAATAATGGTGTGAGAATAAAACCACAAGTTCTTGTACTGGGAGACCAGAAGTTCTTCAAGAGGCAGTAATTAAGTCAAGTACTTCCTCCTACTACAAAACATACATTTTATATTGACATACCAGTGGCTAAGTGTAATACTGATGTAACTGTATAGACCTAATGAACAACTTATAACACAATGTTGCATCTAGTCGGCAATTTGACTTTCTATGTTTAATATAAAACTCTAAGCTGCATTGACTTTACTTATTGCTCTCCTCTAAACAAGATGTGAATGATTGCCGACTTGTTAAATATGATGTGTTCAGGTACCATTACTGAGCTAAATATCTAAAAATTTAACACATGTTCATCTTTTAATATGGACAAGATCATATATCATATTTTTGGAAAATTTCAAAATATGTACCAACTGAATAGCAGACATATGATCTTAGTCTAAACTGGTAAAATGGGTATATCCTGTAGCCTGCTGCAGACTAAGGGTTAAAGAATATACTGGTGTCAATGTAAATAATGATGAATGATAATCAATGTATATTTTTAGACAATTGATCTAGTAATCAATCGGTCTGTTAGTCTTAATAGGCAAACAGGCTGACAGATTATCAATTTACTGATAAATTATCATTTGATCAGCTCCTATATCATTTAGAAAATCAATTTAATTGTTTGTTTTGTTTGGATTTAAGTCGGAAACATAGCTAAAATTTCTTGTTTTTACTGGTGTAGAAATACTGTGAACTATTTCAAGCACAGATAGGCATCTGATTAAAATTATCAACCTTCTATTTATAAGCACCTTTACTACAAAGTTGTTATTTGTCCTCTCAACCCCAGAGATCATGTGGGTTCCGAGCCCATACTCGGGGTCACGTCCTAATGTTTTCTTCATATATACACCAGTTACTTTGGTTGGTTCCAAGGAAAGCAAGACTCTGAAAGTGATTAATAATTAAAGTTGCAAGATTTACATTGTTTTCGCAATCGAGCTTAAATAAATATGTTTAAACCAAAGATGTATTTTCTGGCCCTTCATGGCCATTGATTTGAATACATCTAGTTTTAAAGATTAAATACTGTTTTAGCTGCTTGTGTTTGAGAGGCCATGAGACATGTGGCATCTTAAATATCTCACTCATGAAAAGAATCAATCAAACAAACCATGTCTGCAATTTTTGCCTTTTCAATTTTTGTTTTCATTGGTCCTAAAACATTTCCCTCCAAATGTTAAGAGATCATCTAGACAATGTTTCATGCCAAACATCTAAGCTTTAGCCTAATGGTTTTAGAGAAAAAATTTTGATATATACATATAAGGATTAGACCTCCCAATGTAGCCAATTTTGACCCATATAAGTATCAATCAAACAAAAATTATGTTATATAAAATAACTTATATTCAATTAATTATCACTTACAGAATATTTCTGATTTTATTTCAGTATTATGCAGATGCAGTAAGAAAACATGATTTTAATAATATGAAACATTGTCTTCCACGATTTGGAAACAAGACTCTCTGTACACATACACATAATTCATTTTGTTTATTTCAGGTGTATATTCAGCCAACACTCACAACATCTACTCCAGCGGTTGTAGTAAGGAGGGTATAAATCTAGTTTGTCCACAAAATCACAAGATCGCAATCAAACGATTGTTTTACGGAGTCAAGAATGATCCTCGGTGTTCGGGACAGGGACGCAATCAATCTGTCGACTGCTGTCAACCAACCCACAATGACTGTCTGGTTGTCGATGATACCAAATATCCGTTCTTGAATATGATGTGTTCGGGACAGTGGAACTGCGATATTAAGGCCAAGAGTAACAGTCGGGGGAAATCATTCAGGCCGGGAAGGGGGATTTGGGCCCAAAGACAAAATTATATGTCTGTTTACATGACCCGCCCTACCAGGTCTTAATTAAAATGTTATCCTCGTAACCTAGACTCTCGGTTCATTTGATTTACTTAGATTTTCATTCCATAGTTTAGTTCAATTATTGTTTTTTAAATCAACTGAAATATATCACTGCATTTTAATTAAGTTAAATTACAACTTCAGTTTGGTAAATGAAAGTATTACACCAGAATAAGAATTTTGAACTACACAGATTTTATTTTATCCACAAGATACTGCAAGGAAGGTTAAGGACAAATGCCAGATAATAGACAGAATATTTTGAAATAGTTTAAAGTTAAAAGTACAACAGACATTGCACATAATGTCTTTGGCTCCATTCTGTCCCCACACACTAACACTTAACACTTTGAAACTCTACTACAAAACCTTGTTATATTATAATTATTTCCTCTATTCATTGAAATCCTGTTTCATGTTTTGTTACTCCATCTTTTTTGCTTCACTATAAACAAGCTGAGTAGGCTGGTTTCTGTAAACTTTTTTTTTCTGACCTTGACCTTAAAAGATGAACATAGCAAAATTTGCTCATCATGGGAGGGAGCTTAGTAAAAAATCTTAGGTGGGCATGGCATGCTACAGAATTTCTATGCAACTTATGGAAGGCCTTTGTAAAATAATACAAAAAAAAGACTGTACAAAAATTGGAAACTTTCACAACAAATCACAGTAGATAATTACACAATATGGAGAGGTGGTGCTACCATTCTCTCTATAACTATTGTAAATGATAGCTTATAATAAACTATCTGACAGGTGCAGATATATGAGGAGTTTCAGTTCTAGATACAACATGGGTAATAGCTAACATTTTCTGCTGGTGTTTTTTCTACTTACACCTATCACTATCAGAAGATAAATTTTTGTGATTTTGCACAAGGGAATTTGGATGTGATATTCTTATTCTTTGTGCAGAATTTTGTTCTTTACACATCATTAAACGGTGATATTCATTTCTGTTTCCATAATATAGCTTGACTCATTCATCTCCAAAGAAACGGTTTTGTTCATTCAAGAAAATTATAATATATTAATTCAGTTTATTACATACTGTACTGATTTTGCAACTCCCATTTAAAACAGTATTGCACGGCCGTGCATATATTTTAACGTGATGTCATTTGCATTATACAAATGTAGCATTATGATGCGCTAAATGTTAGCATTTCACTATAGGCGCGTCAATGAAAAATGATCCTTTTTCACTTTAAACAGTCTTTATTTTGGATATGTGATAAAAAGAATATTATATGTATTATATGTGTAGATTCATTACTAAATTTACTGAACTCGTTGAATAAAATAATATTATTCTTGCCAGAGGTTTGCATAATATAATTTTATTCAACTCATTTGATAAATTCAGTATTGAATCTACACTCATTTAATATCCTCTACTGAAGAAAAGTAGGCAATCTAAATCACATAAATTGTCAGACCTTAGCTACTTTCTAACAATCTTTGATATACTATATTTTCAGATAAAGATGTCACAAACCTCTGTTCAAACACACATAAACGAGGCAAACTTCTGTACCTCGCCAATGAGAACTACCCAAAACCAATAGCACCGGGCAAGCAACAATGTCAGTGCCTAATTAAGACCGGGAACCATGTTGGGTTAGATATCCATGCTCTAGATATTATCATCACTAGATCTGATCCTGGGAACCAGTGTAATCAGGATATTGAACTGAGGTAACGTTCTGTATTAAAAAAACAACAACATTTTTTTATATGATTAATATCTTAAATATCTGCCAAGCTAACAGGGGAAGAGGTTGCTCTCATCAATGTTCAAGGTTGCTAATACTAGCCTACATGATATCCTGTAAAAGAATATAACTGCAAATCTTTACAATTACAAATTACCAAATTTCCATTAAAAGATTTCATTTTAAATCCAGTTTCAAAGTAGAAATTAGGGAGTGTGGAAGGAATGAAGAAGAACCGCAATATCTATCTTTTGAAATGTTGGAAGACCTGTAGGTTTTAGGTGAACTTGTTGAACAATAAATGTAGGGTATATTTTCCAAGTTACAAGTAAATATTGGAGGTTATTCATTTACCTTAATTCAAGACTCGTAAATCAGTAAAACAAGAACTTATCACAGACACTGCAGCAATCCACTATGGATATAATGATGTCTTATTCCTTAGTCCAAGTCGTATATATGTAGAAATTGCCTTAAAAAATCTGTCTCATGTTTTTAAGAGCAGGCACATAACTCTTAAGGAAATTATTTTGAAATAAAAGGAACAAATGCTAACCTTTTCAGTTATCACATGATCTCACTTTATGTATTCTAGGACAAAAATGTCCCAGAATTTTATGTCCAATTTCTTTGTTTTTACTATTTCCATAACCATAGCAACCATATTTCTTGAAATTATATTGTACATCATATGAATAAAGCCCCCTTTGTATAACTCACATACAAATGTATTTACATTTACGAAGTTTCATCAATCTACATTGTAGAACAAGTACTTTTCGAGTTAATACAAGGTCACACTAGTCATTATCCCAAATGATCCTTGCTTGATTCTTTTACCAATTAGCAAACACATTGTTTGCTTGACTAAAAACAAAAAAAGGACAATTTTAATCTCTATGTTTTCGGGTTCTCTGTTCACATACCAAGTTTCATCATAGAATAAGCACTAAGTCTTATCACAGTTATGTTGCATCTACATTTTTGTGTGTGATCTTTTCCATATCCAAAGATAGCAATGACGTTTTTATTGTGGACAACTGTTTGATTGAACTTGAGTAATATTTATATCTTTGTGTATTGTACAGGGATGATGAGGGACATCGTAAGGAGATCACATGTGGCCATCCAGGACTGTATGCATTCAGAAACATCTACAATAGTGATGTTAGGTCTGTAACCTTGACCTTAAATAACAGGGCTCCTAAACCACAAGGATATGTCTGGCTACAGGCCAAAGGTAGATTTACAATATATTTAATAGCTAGTAAAGATTCAATGAATTGTCGTGTCAAGTATATGTATAAGATATGTTTCCAATGTCAAAGGATGAGAAAAATGTGCAGTCTGACTAAGACTTGATCCTGGGACCCTCAGAATACTGTTTAACAGCTTGACAGACTAAGCCACCCGGCTGCTAACACATCTTCTCCCCTAAAACAGTGAACAGCTTTGAACCCTGTCAAGTCATTTCCCCAACCAGTACTATAATAAGGAAAGAATTCTAAGTTTTTTTTTGCCTCTAAGAAACAACAGTTAGCCACTGATGGGTTTTGAACCCATGCAACCAGCAATTTTTTTCAATTACAATAGTAACTTCTTTAGTTTTAAATGAAAGAAACATGAAATCAGCATAAACTAGCCCCACAAAAAGTTTTTGTCTATATGATTTTATCAAAGAAAAGACCTCTTAGCTGTTTCAATAAATCAGAAATCCTTAATCACATTGTCTCTTGTTTTCTGGCAATTTCATAACAAATGTTTTATTCTGAGTGAATCATGTTCTTCAACAATAAATCATGTTGTTGTAACAAAAACAATAATCATTTTGTATTTCGCTGAAAACAGTTTTTGTGTGGACATACAGTTTTTTGTCTTTATGTATCAGCAGGAGACAAAACTATGTTTGTTTGTGTTTTTTTTATCTCAGGGGATGGTGCAGCTATAGTTTTATAGTTTTCCACTTTTAAATACTCTTACAGATAATCACATGCTCTTAAAGCTGATTTTACAAAATCAAATTGTTAATAAGCATTTAATGCCATTTTAATCACCACAAACTAAGTTGTTATGTTGGCAGCATTTTAAGGCAACTGTCCTACTTACTGTAAAAGTTTTGGAATACTGCACCAAAAAAATATGAACAAAATATTAAAGATAAAAGCTTTACTAAGTTTTTTTTTTTAATAAATACTGGGCTTTATATTTTTGTTTTACTTGGGGCTTTCCCAGGTAAATGTGAAAAAAAAAAAAAACTTGGTTTTATTACTACCAACAGAGTCATTTCTTACAAATTAAAGTATATATTTTTAGCCGCGCAGTCTAATCAGGGATTCCATGCCTATTCGCTTACAAACCCCTATTAAATAAGTTTGAAACTGTGCTGAAGCGCAGGCTGGTTCTGGTCCATGGTGGTCGCAAACCCCCACTATGTAGGTAGGTTTTGCGTTTTTGACGGGACCCACCTCATTTTTATAAAATTTATATTTTTTTTCCCAACAAAACTAAAAAAGACAAAGATTTTTTTAAAAAGATATTTTTTTGTGGCGATGAAAAAGAGACGTCCCTCTAGGATATCCCCTTAACGGGTGCTGAAAAACCCCTAAAATTTAAATTTAAAGGGTTTCCCCAAAAAAAAGACCCGGTGATTGAAAACCAAAAGGAAAGTTTGGGGCAGTTTTCCCAAAAGCTTAGCCCCAGGAACCCCCAATGTGGTCTCCGACCCTGGTAAAAAATCTTATAAAAAAATTTCCAAAAATTATTTAAAAATCAAAAGGGGGGCTCAGGGGCCATTAAAATTTTTTCCCGAAAGTTTTATTTTTAAAACAAGGGTTCCCTTCGTCTTTAAAGGGAAGGGGAAAAACCACATGTGAAATTCCAAATTTTTTATCAGAATATAATTTAATTTTTTGGGGGAATTTTAAGCTGGGAAAATATATGCTATTGAAAACAACTTTGAAATTAAAATTTCCCGGAAAAATTTAAACCCGTTTCTAAGCATTGAGTTTTTAAAATTTTTTTGCTCATGGGAAATAACTCCCTTTTAATGGTGGGATTTGAATCCCCCTGCAGCTAGCAATCTTTTTCTCTTACAATTTTCCACCCCCTCAGCTACACAAAACGTTAAGACCCAAAAGAAACCCAAAAGCAAAATTTAAAAGGGGGGGTCTAACAATTTTTCTTTTTGATCAATGAAAAAACTCCCGGGCTAGCTTAAAAAAGGGCCAAGATCTAAAATTTTTTCCAAACACAAAATTTTGCCCTTTATAAACAAAAGACCAGGGAAAAGTTTTTTTTAAAAAAATCTGAAAGGTTTAAAATATTTACCCCTTTTGGAAACAAACATTGGAAAAAGGGGTGGCTGGGCCCAAGTAAAGATTTGATAGAAAAAAAAAAAAAAAAAAATCCTTTAATTTTTTTTTTAAAATTTTCCCAAAATTCCGGGGCATTAGTTTTTGATGAGGAAAAAAAACCCTTTTTAAAACAAATAATAATGAAACAAAACAAAACCAACCCCCTTTTTGATATCGAAGAGGGGGTTTTGGGGAAAATTGGGAAAAAACCTCAATTTTTTGGGAGTTTTTTTGTAAAAATTTAAAACTATTTTTCTCTAAAATAATTTCCTCTTCAAGGGCTTGGGGAAAAATATTTCCCTTTTCAAAAAAGTTTCCCTAAAAAATTTAGGGGCCAAGGTACCCGCCTTTGGGGTTTTTCCAAAAAATTTTTTAAAAATTGGGTTTTTAAAGATGAAAGGGGAAAAATTAGTTTGAATTAAATTTAAATTTTTTTCTTTCCCAGAATGTTTTAAAAAAATAAACACTGGGGAAAAGGGCCGCAATTTTTCTTATTTTTAAAGGCAACCCCACTAATTAAAACTAACCCCCGGGATGTCTCAAAGGACACAAAAACATTGGCTGTTTCCCGTGGGTTTTGGGGGCAAAAATTAAAAAAAATTTTAAAAAAAACCAGATGAAAAAGAACGACCCCTCCTTTTGTCTCCGACATTGAATTTTCATGGAAAAAAAAAATTTCTGTTTCAAATTTTAAAATATTTTCCCAAAACTAATTTCCCTAAAATTTTTTAAAATTAAAAGGAAAAAAGTTTAAAATTCTGAAAAAGTTTTTTAAATTTTCGTATATTTATTAATTGAACAAAAAAAGCATTTTGGAACCCAAATTTTTCTTTTAATTGAGATTTAAAAACCCGGAAAAGGGAAAAAAATTACCCAAAAAACGTAAATCCTTCTCCAATGTAAAGTATCCAAAATAAATGGGCTGGAATAGTGAACTGTGCAGGCCATATTCCCGATCAGATGGCATGGAAATACAGGCTAATTATGGTCTGTACATGAAGCATTACTTTAGCTTATGACACCAGTGTAAAAACTTCTGGCTACTCTTTTAAAAACTTTAATACAGGCATTAAATGGAACCCAATATTAAAAGTCATATCTGAGAAAAGTAAATAATTAAAACTTTTCATAAATGCAATGAAGGTTTTTCCTATCATAAGCTTACCAGTAATTTTACTTTGGTTTTCCCTTCAGTTTTGCTGATAGTGTTGGTCTGGCAGTTGCCGTGGGGTTGTCATCTTCCTGGGCCTTGTGGGCATTAGGTTATACTTTGTGTCAGGTAGGTCTTCTCTTTAAACAAAATGCTTGATATATGAGCCGCGTCATGACAAAACCAAACATAAATGGGGTTTTTTTGACCAGCATGGATCCAGACCAGCCAGCCCTGCGCATACCGTGCAGTCTGATCAGGAGTTCCATTGCTCGTTTCGCTTACAAACCCCTATAACAATAGAAGAAACTGGGATAGCCGAAAACAAAAAAGGGGCCATTGGTCCTGATCAGACTGTGCGGATTGGGGAAAGGCTAAGTCTGGATCCATTTGCTGGGTCGCGAAATTCATTTATGATGGTTTTTCATGACGGGCTCATATATCAAGGGCCATTCTTCCAGTCTGAAATGCACAAGTCTTCTTATTTCTTACATATTTTTACGTACAAAAAATCATTTCTATTAAAAATTAAAAGAATGGGTTATCACATTCATAAAACTAAGTCAAAGTTTCAAATAAACAAATATTTACTAGAGAAATCAAAAAATTACAGTTAATTTTTTTGGTATATTTTTTTATGGTTTGTATTCTGTAGACAGTTTTCATTTTCCCCCCATGAAATCTTAATCTGTTATTCCCTAAAATGGCAGTATTTCTCATAGAAATACAATATCAGGATAAAAACCATGGGGCAAAACTCATGTCCATACGCAAAAAAATCAAGGAACATTTTAAAAAGGGAAATCATGCAAAAAACATTTTCTAAAAACAATCACTCATGCCAAATATAAGCTAAACCGCCCCTGGGATTAAAAATCCAAAAATTAACTTTCTTTTATTCAGCTTATTGTTAAAGTCCAATACATTCTGACCTCAGGGTTCAGGAGTTTGAATCCTAGGCTAGGCTTCCAATACAAATTCATCTACTGAACAACTATAATAACAAATTGGTCTTAGTACAATGATTGATTCTTCATGGCCTAGGACATATTTTAAAAATTTAATATGGGGCCTAGACAAACATCAAAGTGTACAAGATTTTAATGTACCCAAGGAACATTGATGTTATAAATGATTAAAAATTATTTTCCACTGTGGATTGTTTAATGGTTCATGTGGGGAATAAGCAAATTGAAAGTGGCTGAGAACTAAAATACATTTTACTATGGCAAAAATTCCTTTGAATAAATTTCTGCTAGCATAATTTAAGTTTGTTATCTAAGCAACATCTGTGGTAGTTTAATAATACAAAAATAAAAACGTAGATTTTAAAAAAAGAAACAACACCATAAATAAACAAATTAACAACATTACTTACATTGTATAAAATATGTTATAGCAAAATTTCACGGACCAGGACTATTCCTTTATGTGATTATATCTTTTTATCTGACAAAAACCACATAGAGATCTCTACATTCTTTCATTTAGCAGCCGTAAATTAAATTTACCAATTTTTAAGGGACTTTATAAAAAAGAAAAAACACCGCAGTTGGCACTAAACAAAATATAAGTTTTTTAGAACAGTCTGGGGGGGAATCTAATCTGGAAAAATTTTAAAACTAAGCTATTACTCTGCACAAATTTTTACTTGATTTTTCCTCCGGCCAACAATGTTACCCAATTATAAACATTTGTTATCTACATGTCAATCAAATAAACTTTTAAACCCTACAGCAAACAAAAACTGATTACAAAGATTAAACTCCTTTTTGGCAATAATTTCAAGCACAAAATGTGTCTATCAATATTTTGAAATAAATCTAAACTACTTCCACAACAAAGTGTGTTGTAAGCTAAGGATTTACTCAATAAAGGTTTCTATTCATAAGCATTTTTAAAAATTCCACATCTCTTTACATGTTTTAAAATTTTTCCCAAACTGATTAAAAAGCTTTTTTGTTCAGAGTTTTATGAAAGCAACAAAACACAAAATTTAGTGTCATATGGGCGCCAAATCAGGAAAAAGATGATTTTTAACTAAAAACCTTGAAATTTAAACTTAAAAAGCAAACACCAGGGGTTCAAACCACCTCAAACCGGCAGGAACTAAAAGATCAAGGGCTTTCCCGTAAAAAAACAAACCCCAAATTTTGTTCGTTCCCCTTTAAAACCCTCACCCCGGGAAAAAGCGAAAGACCCCGAATTTTTGATGCCAAAAATTCCCCTTAAAAAGGCAAAACCCTCAGCCACAAGGGAAAAAATGATATTCCTTAAAAAAATTAAAAATTTGGAAAAAATTTAAAAAACTGTGCAGTTTTTTTCAAAAATTTTTCCTTTTTTTTGTTTAAAACCCTGCCCGTTCAGAAGGGGGAAAATTTTAACCCAAAAAAAATTAGAATGGCTGAAATGGTTTTTCGAAAAACTCTGGTCTCGAAAAAAAAAAAGTTTTTACCCGTTTACCTTTTACATTTTGGGCCAAATTTAAAAGGGACTTAAATTTTAATTAACCCAAAAATACCAAAATTTTGATATAATTATACATTTAACAAACAACCCAATGATCAATTTTCCAGGATCATTTTATTTTTTCATTTTCAGATTTTATTCTAACTTTTTATTTAATTAAAAGCTAATTGCCAATTGTTAAAATACCACTGCCATGGCATCTATATAATTTGCAGTTTTCTTGCACTCAGGGAAATTATATGTTGGCTGCCCCCCGGTGGAATAACCCACAACAATTCAAAAGGAAATACTTAACTTCCCCTTAAATTCTTGGTGTTTTTCCTGTGCTTTGCCAATATCTTGATTACCGGGGGGAGGATTATCTGGACATTTTTTCAAGCCAATGCTTCAAAGCTTCTGAAAAGTTTCTGTTTAGTCTGGGCCAAGAAAAAATTGGGTTGTATTATTTTTTATTATATGTATAAATAGTTTGCTCTGGCATAAAAACTGTGCATGCAGGTGTACAATTAATGAAACAAACATTTTGTACTTATGGAGTAAAAAAATTTTGAGCATTTCCCCCGTGCCAAAAAATGGCCATGTAAAAAGGGTTAAGAAACATTTTTCTTTTATACTAAAAACACCCAAAACCAAAAAAAACCAAAATTTTTTTTTTAATCTTTCAATGCAAGAACAGCAATAAATTTTTCCAAACCCTCAGACATATTTCTCCCCCTTTTCTAGGTTCAAAAACAAGCCCTTTATCTTTCAAGTTTAAAAACTTTTTAATTTTTATAATTTTAAAAAAAATTTTCAAGGCTTTGTTTTTTTAAAAAATTGTTTTGAAAAAGCTTCAAAACAACATAACCTTTTAATTTAAAACCCCCCCTAGGAACAAAAAAAAAAAAAAAAAAATATTTTTTTAAATTTTTCCAAAAAAAAGCCAGGGGTTCAGTAAAAAAAAAACATAATGCATTTTTAAAAGGGTGATAAAAACAAGGAAAACCAAACTGAAGATGGGTGATGAATTTTTAAAAATGGACAACTTACTGATAGGACTTTAAAGTTTTCATTTAATTCCACAAAATCCTTTAAAGTTCATATGTTTCCATATTGGAAGTGGTCAAAGAAAGTGGACAAAAGAATAATAAACCTCAAAGTTGTTAGTAAAAAGGTTGTAACCATTCAGACTTCAATAAAGTATGACCCATATTACTATCCAAAAATTTATGTGAACACACAGTGGATGTTCCTTGCCATTTTTACAAAAATCATTTAAATTCTAACTCTCTGGTCTTTGAGTTCAAAATACCTTGATATCCTATATAACACTTAACATCTTATAAGCCAATCAGGCTTATCAGTCAGGTCACAGTGTTTGTTCAGTGTTCTGCTATCCTTGTTTCAGAAATATTAGATTGCAAGGCCACAAAAGGCTTATCAGCAATTGAATGGGGTTTAACCCTTTGATTCATTCTAACAGGTACTTCCTATACAGTAAATATACCAAATCTCGATCATACTGATTGTAGATAACCTTCATAGACCTGAAAATTAAATCCACCCTTTCATCATACATATATTTATAAAGATCAGACATTCTATGACTACTTAAAAAGATACAGAGTTTTGAATTTTATTTATGTATTCACTCAATAAGGTCACTAGACTAAAAGAAATATTAAATTAAGAAATAAAATTTGACTTTCTCTTATCACAGTCACATAGCTCTGTATCATTTACCATCCACATCAGTGATCATGTTCTGAGTTACAAAACTTTGGTTTAATTTGAGATCATGTTCCGAGTTGAAAAACTTTTTGGTATATTCATATTTGTAGATAAATCCATAAATTTCAAAAGATTTTATCAGCTGGGGTAAAAAAACAAGCCAAATTATTTTTGCAATAAATAATGATCTATTATCTGTGAGGAATATGCTTTCAACCTGGTCAGTGCAGCTTTGAATCAAGAGGAAATCAAACCTATCTTGTTTAACAAGATTCTGTTCTAATATAAGGAGATAACAGGTGGTATTGAATGTGGAGATAGGGAGTATCTTATATACATTACAATGTAACAACATGACACATCATAAGTAACGCTTTAAAAAATGCACCTTCATATCATATAATCCACCATGCTACATGGAAAATTTAGTACCAAAGGGGAACAACTAGTCATAAAACAACATACATGTCAGATTATTGTTACCTCCCTTAGCATTGTTGGGAACAGTTTTTATTGATTTTGAATTGTGTAACCTCTAGCTTTTACAATAATTATACTGAGAGACACCAGTCATTAGATTATATAATAAGTACATTATTATTAGTCACAAACAATACCAAATATTTCACCTGAATACTTTAAATTACCATTTACAGATTTCTTGCAATTGGCCCAATAATATTCTACAATACTTTTGTACATCTTTTGTTTTACAAATTAAAAATTCTTCACTTTGTTATTCTATTTTAGAAGGGGCCGTGAGCAGAAAAGACCAAGACGTGTTGAGCCGCCACCATTTCCGTCACCCGTGTTGAAGGGTAAGGACACAAATCATGCATCTAACACATACTGTCACTATGACTATGATGAGGACAAATATTGTTCAATCAAACGAAGTCCAATACGGATGACAAAATTAACAAATATGGATCGATCTGCTGGGAAGCGGCTGAAGGAAGCATTCTCGCAAGGCGTAAATCCTAATGAATTTATGAATCAAAATGGTTATGTTAACTATTTAGAACATGTGGAGCATCTCGATCAACTACCTAATGAGCAGAATGAACCTCTCATTGAGAAAATTTGACGAGGTCGACAACGAGAGTGATACGAGGAGGACGAGGTAATTATGCCGCGATCGGAATTTATTACCATAGGAAAGGCCATACAGCCACGTACCAACGAACAGGGAAATGATGGGAACAACATTACCCACCAAAAAAAAATCAAGAATAAAAACGTGACATTTTCTCCAGTTGCTATGGTAACTCCATTTTCCGTCAGGTTCTGAAGAATCTGTTCCAGAAGACTTTGTTGACGATCCAAAATCAAATTATTTGGAAATGTACAGTAAACAATGCCTACACGGTCACCTGATAAGGTGAAGAAAATCATTCTAGCACCTGGCACGCAGGATGACATGTACATTGGGTTCATTTCAAGCAACAGACTGTGAAAATGTAACCGAGGGAGGATTTATGGAAAGCATTTATAATAAAACTTAGTGACAATGTATCCTCTGATCCTGAATTGAACCAAAAGAGAGAAGAGAAGTACCCCAAAGTGATTGAAGATGAGGATCCAGATTATGATGAAAATCCGTAGATAATTTTACCGTACATGAATGTTGGGAGTTTACGAAGACACAACATCCCGGAGGATAAACAAAAAAGACTTGTATAAAGAAGTGATTAGAAGAAATTTCAGCATGAACCAACGATGGAAGTTATTCCTGAAACATGCTAGATTGCTGGCAACAGCAACAGATGTAAAACAGCAGTTTCTTTATTACTATGGTATTAATTCTTTATTGTAGGACAGTTTACAAATAAGTCAGGCATATATAAACTTAAGGAAAATAATTTTTTAAACAAAAACGAAGTACAAATACAAAATATTTTCCTTTAGAAATTTTATATGTTTTTGTTATATAAGTTTTATATAAACAAACAAATGTCTTTTGTCTTAAGGTTATAAAAAATGCTTGGACCTTTATTATTTTATGTGCTTATGATTGATTTAATCACAATTCAATGTTTTTCTGTTATTTACTCTCCCTCCCCTACTGCCTTAATTAACTGTGATTCTATATATCTACAAGTATCGCACATGCTGTAGAATTCAAAGGTAACAAGACTGTATATATACATTATAATATTTATAATTGTGTTGAAAGATGGAAAATATGTGCATTTTTATGAATTTTCAAAGTGAAATTATGATTGAGCCGTGTCACGACAAAACCAACATTGTGCGTTTGTGACCAGCAAGGATCCAGACCAGCCTGCGACACAACGCAGTCTAATCAGGATCCATGCTATTCCCTATCAGTTTCTCTACTTTGTAATAGAGTTGCTAAGCGAAACAGCATGGATTCTGATCAGACTGCGCGGATACGCAGGCTGGTCTGGATCCATGCTGGTCGCAAACGCACTATGTTGGTTTTGTTGTGACACGGCTCATAATGATTAATAGATTTAAAACCTCAAGGTGCTTCATATATACTAAATCAAAAGATCTTAAATACTGAAAAATGGTTTCATGTCAGGTGTCTTTTGATAATTTATCAGGTATATTACCTGTAATCATTTGCTACATTTTCAACCTGAATTTTTCTTGTTTTTGTTTTGTTTTGTTTTACGGCTCAACAACAGAATTTACATGTAGATAATTTGGCACTGAAACAGGAAAGATCATTTTGTCTAACTTTGTGTATTATTCAATTTTATTGCTGCAGTCTTTGGAAAAGTGTTTTTTTATATCAAGTAAATGTAACTTAATTTTTTGTAAGCATTAGCAAACAAGCTTGTAGCATTTTAATAAACAATGGTTGCATGGGTTACATACATGTTAACTCTCCCACTTTTTGCAGCCATATTTTCAAAGATTTTTCTTAAAATAAGGTGTATTTTCACAATTTAAAGAAATCTCCCTCTTTTTCATATCAGAACTTTCTTCTTTTTTAATAGCAAATTCTAAAATCTCCCTCTTTTTGAAGAAAAATCTCCCACTGATCATCAAAAAAAGTTTCACATGTATGGGGTTACATCCAGGTACCGCCAGCTGTCTAAAGGCTAATTAACATACATGACACAAATAGATGCATAATGTTACTATTGTCAATATTCTAGATAAATGAAAATATGCACATATATATATATATATATATATATATATATATATATATATATATATATATATATATATATATATATTATATATATATATATATATATATATATATAGTCCTTATTGTTAAGAGATAAAATTTAAAATGTTAAGGAATATTGATGGCCACATGTTAGATTTTTCGCCTCTCAGACCATGGATCATTGGGTTAAGTCCATGTTTCTTCATTTAACATAACTGATCTTCCTTTAACATTTCTTTCAAGTACTGGTAATTAAATATAAGGAAAGGATCAAAAAAGTGTTAAATATTAGTTATTAGAAACTGCCTCACAATAGAGCTGTAATAAGTTAAACTTGGGAAAAGTGTGCAATAACTATAAGTTAGTGTATATATTGTATTAACCATATCATTTATTGCATTGTAAATAGTGTGCATTATACAAAATACATGAATCTTTTTATCCTGTATTTACTTGTGTATATTCTGTATATGATATATACAATAATCAAATACTGAAATAAAAAAAGTAAGAAGTATAATACATGTAACTGCTTTGTTGGTTATTAAATGATCTATTTTCTGATACCGCTGGTAATTAGGGAATTTTTTTTGACAACTGCACTTCAATATTCTTGACAAATTCTTACGATCGCTGAGGTACTCTTCTTCAAGAATTCAAAGTTTCTGATGGATGGGCAGTGTTTTGGAAACTGCTGCCAGGACCTCCAGCAGTTTTGTCAGGAAAAAAAAGAAGAACAAGAGCCATGTCAACATGGCCATCCCCCGCCGAAAGTGTTTGCTCATTGAAAGAAATGTCTATGTAGTAGAGCAGAATAATTCAATTTTAAGAGGTCTTTTGGTAATGAAAACTGATGGCTGAAATGATTACAGATTTGAAACCTATGTGAATACTGATGGCTGAAAATAACAAAGGACAATAACTGAAAAAAAATGCAGGGTAGGTTATCATTCTTGTGTTGCTGCACCCCTCCTCAGTAAAAATCTATCCACTTATGAAGTTTCAAGTTGATACCTCAAATACTTTTTGAGATAAGCTCCAGACAAAATAGTATGAAAAATAAACAAAGGGCAATAACTCAAAAAATTATGAAAGGTAGAGTTATCATTCTTATGCACTGCACACCTCCTGAATGAGATCTAAGCACCTATGAAGTTTCATGTTGATATCTCCAAGGCTTTTTGAGTTTATGCTCTGGACAAAAATTAATTTTGAAAAATAACAATGGGCAATAAACTCAAAAGTTATGGAGGGTAGAGTTTACATTCTTGTGCACTGCACTCCTCCTCAATGAGATTCCATCCACCTATGAAGTTTCAAGTTGATACCTCATATACTTTTGAGATAAGCTAAGGGACAAAATAGTAATGAAAAATAACAAAGGGCAATAACTCAAAAATTATATAGCGAAGAGTTATCATTCTTGTGCACAGCATTCCTCCTGAATAAGATCTATCCACCTTATGACATTTCATGTTGACATCTTAAACACTTTTTGAGTTATGCTCCACTCAGGTGAAAAAATTTAAGCATGAAAAATAACAAAGGGCAATAACTCAAAAAATTATGCAGGGTAGAGTTATCATTCTTGTGCAAACTGCACATCCTCCTTAAACGAGGTCTATCCACCTATGAAGTTTCAAGTCGATACAAATAGGAATAAATTTTATGGTGTGCAGCTTCAAAATGCCGTTCAAAAAGTTTTAATGATATATGAGATAAGTATATGCGCTGGGGACTAACAAAACATACATTTTATTTGGATATTATTGGCGTTTGGAGCTCCACACTCCAAATGTCTGTGCAGTCCCAATTCTAGAGTTCCGTATTTGTGCATGGTAGATTTCTAATTTGATCAGGTCAAACAATAACATGTACAAAAATATACTTACACGAACATGTTAAGAATAGATTGCATTAGTTTTTTACCGAAATGCAACTCAAAAAGAAAGGGGGGGTTAACGATATACTGTCTTAGAAGTTTACGCCATTGCAACAGCAAAAGGGAAATAACTTTGTAAGAAAGCAAATAATCTACTGTACTGTTTACTGTACATACTGAAAATTTTGCAACATGCCACGGTTCATTCAGAATAACTATCTGCGAAAACTTCTCAGCGATGGACAGGAATCAAAATTATGTTCAATGTTAAAGAGAAAGGAGATATACCATGCGAAAAAGAAGTAAACCGCGGAAATCTAAGTCCTGGACTAATTAAACCGCAGGTGTTTCATACAATTGTTTCTTGCATACAATAAAGACATCCCACAGGCAGTCCAATCGAATGTACGTTTATTTGCCTGATGGTCCTAACGCCTAACATCAGGTAAGGTTAGGAAACCCTTTAAAAGATCTGAATACCTTAGAAAAGTAGGAGCTGGATTTGGGCATAAAGTTCAACCCATCCAAGTGTCAAGTAATCCACATCGCAAAAGGAAACATCCTATATCAATTAAATTTTTTTTTTCATTTTTATGGAACTTTTTTCTAGAGGCGATAATATCAGCCTGGGCGTGAATGTATCAAATGAATCTCTCCTGGACGTGCACATATAAAGGCCAACCAAAAAGACCAAACCAAACTCCAGTATAATGATAATATAAAGGTAAACCAGGATCTCTTTGAAAGACCCTGTGTAAACCCAGAAGCCCTTAAGACCTTGCATAAAAGACACTGGCTCGACCACACTTAGAATATACAAAATCACTAATGATTTAGTCGCTATATATCCCCATAGAATATAGGTTATTAGAAAGTTCCGCCCGATATGTTTATTTTCATTATTCGCAAAAACACTCTTCCACTGGAACGGCTTAGTCCCTATTTATTATTGTTTCGTTGCCAACACTTAACCAATACAATATAACTGACGGGTCATTCAAATAGAATTTGAAAGACCCCGATGACTGTTAGCCAAATCGAGCATAATTATCTCACCATTACAGATTGCCAGACTGCTTTTAATTTTAACAAAGCTTTTTCATTTCCCACTGTTTATTTTATATGTATATGATATTTTGTATACGTTTTCTTTTATTCCACATTTTTACTTTAAGTGTTTTTTTTTTAGCTTACCAGAAACCGAAGGCTCAGGGTGAGCTATTAGTATCAAAGGGGTATACACCGGCGTCCGTCTTCCTGTCGTCTGCGTCAACAATCATCTTCTTCTCTGAAACTGATTGGGCAGATTTACCTCAATTTGGTCTGTAACATCCTTAAATTTTTCTCATTGCCATTTCAATTGGACCCTTATAGGGTTAACAGACCCCTAAAAGTAGAAAAAAACCTATAAACATCTTCTACTACTAAATTTAATGATGGATGATCACACCAAAATTTGTCTGTAGCATTCTTAGGTAGTGTTTGGTATCAAAATTTTGATTATTTTAATTTGGTTGACTCCTTATAGGGGCCCACTAGAACTAAAAATAGAAACAAAAAAAAACTTTAGACATCTTCTTCTAACCACATAACTAATTGATGGATGATCACCAAAACTTGATCTGTAGCATTCTTAGGTAGTGTTTTATCAAGTTTACTCATATTAATTTGATTGCCCCCCTTTTAGGGGCCGCTAAAGCTAAAAATAGAAAAACATTTGAACATCGTCACTACTCAAATAATTGATAGATGATCACCAAACTTTGTCTCTGTAGCACTTTAAGGTAGTGTCTTATCAAGTTTGCTCATATTAATTTGATTGGCCCCATTATGGGACCGCTAAAGCTAAAAACAGAAATACATTTAAACGTCTGCTTCTACAGAACTATTTGATGGATGAATCACCAAATTTTGTCAGTAGCATTATTAGGTAGTGTTTTATCAAGTTTGCTCATATTAATTTCATTTGACTCCTTATTAGGGGCCACTAAAGCTAAAAAAAAAGAAATAACTTTAAAATAGGCTTCTTTCTTCAGAACTAATTGATGGATGAAAATCAAATTTTGTCTGTAGCATTCTTGGGTAATGTTTTATCAAGTTTGCCCATATTGATTTGATTGGCCCCTGTTTTGGGGCTACTAAAGCTAAAAATAGAAAGACATTTGAACATCGTCTCCTAATGAAATAATTGATGGATAGTCACCAAACTATGTCGATCACCAAACTTTGTAGCATTCTTAGGTAGTCTTTTATCAAGTTTGCTCATATTAACTTGATTGGGCCCCGTTTAAGCTAAAGCTTAAATTCCCCAGATCAAGGCATTTCTTCAAATTATAGTTTAAGATTTTCTGCTGATATTAATATGACTGGCCCCATTATTGGACCGCTAAATATAAAAATAGAAATACCGTTAAACATCTGCATCTACAGAACTATAGTTAATGGATAATCACAAAACTTTGTAGCATTCTTAGGTAGTGTTTTATCAAGTTTGCTCATATTAATGTGATTGAAGCTGGAATATAGAAATACCTTTAAACGTCTCCTTGTACAGAACTCATTGATGGATGATCACCAAATTTTGTCAGTAGCATTCTCATGTAGTCTTTTATCAAGTTTGGTCACATTATTTTGATTGGCCCCTTTTAGGGGCAGCTAAAGCTAAAAATAGAAAACCCTTTGAACATCATCTTTTACTAAAATAATTGATGGATAATCACCAACCTTTGTCCGTAGCATTCTTAGTGGCCTTATTGTTTATTATAAGGAAAAAAGAAAGAAAACAAATCAGTGTTCTGAAAGTATATTACTAGAGAGGAAAGTTAAATTGAGCTGAACTTGCCGAAAGAGCTTGACTTGCTTTGCAGCAAGTTCATTTGAAAAATAACTTCCAACACTGAAAAACAGTTGTTTCTGGTGAGCGACTCAGGGTCATCACGACCCCATTGCTTACTTTTTTTGACACGTCAACGCGATAGGTTTGACAGAATAAGAAAATACAAATGTAGATAGATAGTATGAACACATCTGTGGGTGCTTTTAATTCAAAATTAATTCATGCCTGAAATAATGCAAGGAGGGGCACCTGCATGAGGTCTTCCTCCACTATTAAAGCTGGAAAGACGCCATATGACGTCTGCTGTGTTGATGCGACGTTATATCCAACAAAAAGTGCACACCAGTCGCATAACATATATTTATAACATGTATTCATATATATATAATATCTTTTCAGTTTCAGACAAAAACAATAAATGGACATATATATTTGTTAAACTCTCAAAATCTCGGCTTCCCCTTCGACATAGGTTACGTTACCTCTTTGTATAACCTCTGTCTCAACTTCTTTTTCCTCTTTACATATGTCAAGATACTTTATGTAAGGTATACCTTCAAAACAACTTTGAAGTCATAAGGAAGTTAAAGGATTTCTATATCTCCATTGTTTTTTCTGACAATTTCGAAAATATCTTTCATAGACTTTCATAAACTTTATTCATTTTATTATTTTCCTGTTCGTAGTATAAAGAAAATGTCTTTTTTTCTTGTTTTAACATCGTAATATTTTAAAGCACACAATCCAAATACAGTGTTTAAGTTTCACTAAACGGACGATTGACATTGCATCTGCCTATGTTTTAAACCGTTTATACCAGTCTAGATAGTTACATTTTAGCAGGTATGTGTATTTTTATAAACGATTCATTCTACTACTACTACTACTACTATCAACATTTTTTTTCTCAAATTTCTAATATGTATCTTTGAGACTTAAATTTTCATTTTAAACAAAAGAGGTAATTTGACGTAAATATTGTTGAGGCATAATTCAGAACATTCCAAAAGACCACATCTTTAAAGAAGTTTATTGCTCAATTCAAACTATTTTTGCTTAGTTTTTTGTCATTTCATGGGAGTTTCAAACACTCTCTCATCCACATTGTACATTTATATTCTTTTCAGTTAACACCATAGAACCACCATATTCATCCATTGATATTACATGAAATCTACCATATCTTCCAGTATGATTTACGTTTCGAAAATGAAAGCGAGTATTATTTGGTTCATAATCATTGCAAACCATGCGCAAGGCATAAGCTGTAAAGGTATTATCGCTATTTCAGACATACCATGCTGAAAAATTCTAAATATAAGGCCTTGATTCAATAACACTTTTCCCATGTTTTTTCTGGTTTTTTTTTAACTTACGTCGTTTTTTACGCATTGACTTTTTACATTTTCTGCATAGTTTACTTGACTGTACATACATGTAGCTGCTTTGGGGGGGGGGGGGGATCACGTGACTTTTGTATAGTAATACCCACGAGAAAATGGCGACTGCTGAGCCCCGGTAAGTGGAGTTAAAAATATTTACATAAAACAATCTTAGTTGCTTGGGTTCAAATCACACCGTCAATGTCAGGACACCTGAGTTAAAGCACTGACGTTTTGTTAGCTAGTTTGATGAAAGAATTCAAGGACTCTGGTGGGAATAGAATCCATAGCAGTGAGAAGCATGTGTATAAAAATCAGGGACTTTAACCACTGGGCCATGGACGCCCTGGATATCTTATTTACTTACTCTATCACAAACAAAAAGTAAGAGTTTACGAGGCAACACATTTGCACATGGTAAGAAAATAGGCGAATAGTAATACATAACGTTTTAACAAAACTTCTTGGGTTTATTTATAAAATCTGCCAGTGTATAAAAGAATAAATTTAATAAAAACTTTGTATACCAGTTCTATGATGGCATTAAATATCAATGTGATATGTCGAATGTCTTCTCCTTTGCGTTTTTGGTCCAAATTGCAGATACTGAAAAGTAAATGATAGTGTTGTAATATTTCCTTCCACATAGTTACTTTTATATATATCTTGTTCTACAGATTACGGATGTGGGTCCAGTCTAACGTGAAAAAAGGGCCATGTGTAACGTACATTGTTGACTATCAATGTCAATGTATCATCTATTTATTTTTAATTAAGTAATCTTTTATGAAATTATATGAATATATGAAAACATGTATTATGAAATAATATGAATAATTATTAAAATACTTTCTCGATATTTGTTCTCTGTCACCGCAGACGGAACATACTTGCAAATTGGTAAACAAAAGAATTACAAGATAGTTTCGTCACATCTTAGTAAGCTGTTGGAAACTGTGCGTGAAACTTACTTTTTTGTTTTCGTGCCACTTACTATCCAAAAATTGTTCGTTTTACTTACTTAACACTTGCAAAGAACATTTGTAGGCTACATACCTTCGAACAAATTTTTATATGAAATTCTACAAGAACAGATGTCAATAAACTGATTGATTTGGTGTCTTAAGTGCTGAAAGTACGCTTATTTTCATTATTTTGGTACCAAATTATATCGCTTCGTGCGAATTACTATCGCTGAATGTGCAATTTTCACACAATTCAAACAATGTTCTCAAAAACCACAAAACGTAGGATAATGCATTTTATATTGTCATTTAAAGAAAATTACCGCGCATATGATGCGCTAGGTTTTGTTTTGATTTAAAAAACGTGTGTCACCTTACTTTAGCATAATAAGGTACTTACCGGGGCTCAGCAGTCGCCATTTTCTCGTGGGTATTACTATACAAAGTCACGTGATTCCATCCCCCCCCCCCCCCCGTGATGAATGATTATAAGAATCTTACACCGACTGCCGGTACAGACCGGAATATCTAGCTCGAGGCGGCTAAACAGTTACCCGAGAGCTAGATATTCCCGTCTGTACCGGCTGTCGGTGTTTGTTTGAGTAATGGAAAGAGCACCGAGACACGAGGCTGTCTGATTTGTACGAGGGGGCGTAGCCCCCGAGTATTAATCAGATTGCCGAGTGTTTTGATGCTCTTTCTCTTTTGTATCATAGTCAAACATAAAAAGACGTTCCCTGTTGTCACAGTATGAAACCCCAGGAAAAAGAAACCAATGAACGAGCATCTGAATATGAGTGCGGGTAACTGAAACCTGCACTTCGGTTACCGCACTATGCATGTATATGTATACGATTTAACTCCGACACATTTTCAACAGAAAGGTCCCCAAACTATGATACAATTCTTTTTCTTGCATATTACGGAACAGAAATTCTGAAAACTGATATAGTCATTACTCACTTTTTTCTCATAATAGCGTATGAACTTACAACTTCATTCATAATGGTACAATGACGTCATCTTAAAAACGCAATTAATTCATAAAAGGCGCAATGTCATTAATCTTAAAGCACGCGACTTGTTTACATGTGTGGTGTAAGATATAGAGGATATTTGTTTGTTTGTGTGTAAGATGAAATTTTATTTCATCGAGTGGGCTTTAAAAACAGTATTCTCACGAGTGGCGTAGCCACGAGTGAGAATACTGTTTTTAAAGTTCACGAGATGAAATAAAATTACATCTTACACAACAAACAAACAAATTTTCTTTTTATTTTATGCTAAAAAACAAGTTTAAACGAAATTTCCATAATATTAACATAAATATTAAAATCTGTTTCCCCATTGAGAGCCCCATTTCGTGCGAATTTCTCATTAAAAACAAGAAGTCTTGAGCTGAAAAATAAGTCCGACAATCAACATTAAATGACAGTGATATTATTTATTTTGTTTAAAAAATATGAATGATCGCTTGTTTTCATAATAAAAACAAACAATTCGTGTAGGAGAAAATTCCAACCATCCATCCATATTTCTGTTACCTACTGCGAATTTATATTAGACCTGGCTTTGTAAAATGTAAGCGGCAGCCATTTTTTAAAGTTGTGTATTTCACGGGAGGAAAATAATTTGTGTTTGATTCAGAGGGATATCATTTGGAATTGTTAGTCATACACCTTTTTAAAAGAAAGAAAACATATTTGAGGATTGAAACAGACAAAAATTAAGTGTTGACAGATGTGAAAACATGAAAAAAGCAGCTATGAAAATGGAAGACTTGGAACTTGCTCGGAACGCTGGGTTGGTTTACTTGTTCTACGAGCTGTAGCTGTCATTGCTTTTCAATTTTTCATAAAGCATACGGCAGTTATTACTCGTAGGATACTTTAATATGCCCAACTGTCATCAAGAGCAGTTTGCATGTGGAAGGAATGTATTTTTCAGACTGTAAAAATGAAACAAAAAATTTAGAGACGAAATTTGGTGATTGGAATTTGAATGAATAGAAGTAAGTTTTCTTCTTTTTATTACTTTTGACGTTTAAGGTATTTATCAATTTCAGCTTTCCTTTTTCTTTAAACAGCCTGACATTGTCTGAATTGTCAGCAAAAATAAAATTGAGGTACCACATGGGGAAAATTTTAAAAAAGTAGTTTCGTCATTGAAAAAAGTGAAATTATATTTTGATAATTTTCACTGTGAAATTACCAAATATAATTTTCACGGATAAATCAGTAATCCACTGAAAAGCATAAAATAAAGATTTTTTAGCATCGGTGTAAAACGTAGATAATCCTGTCTGATATGCAAGAAAAATTTATATACTGCATCCATGTGCTCTCAATACATTCCATGGAAATGTACTTGCACGGCTTATAAATTCTTTTTTTTGCTTTTGTAAGTATCTAACAAGCTCTTTTATTAATTTATTATTAACAAAAAATATAACATCTTGCTTAAAAGTTTGCAAACTATATCTTTACACTTTACTTCAGCGTGTTGTGACGACGGATGGATATCGTACAAGTTCCATTGTTATTTGATAGGACATAAAGAACGAACGTTTATGGAAGCACATGTAAGAAATAAAAATATAAGACTATCACTTTTATATGGTGGCTGATTTGTGCCATTCGTGTTTTCGCCTCGCGACCCCGCCAAGCGAAAAGTCGAGAATTAACACGTTAAAAGGGCGGGGTCGCGGGACGAAAACACGCTTATTAGCGAGGGCACGGCGCGAAATTTAATAAATAAAACTTCGTTCTTAGGGGAGCGCAGGACGAGATTTAAGAAATAAACGGCGGGGGCGCGGAGCGAAAACACGCTTATTAGCGCCCTCTCTAATTATCGTGTTTTCGCATCGCGCCCCCGCCATTTTAACATGTTAATTATCGACTTTTTGATTGGCGGGATCGCGGGGCGAAAAAACGCTAATTCGCAGGGGGCACGCTGCGAAGTTTTATTTATTAAACTTCGTCCCGCAATCCCGCTAATCCC
Organism: Ruditapes philippinarum; assembly: GCF_026571515.1. Classification (NCBI taxonomy): domain Eukaryota; kingdom Metazoa; phylum Mollusca; class Bivalvia; order Venerida; family Veneridae; genus Ruditapes; species Ruditapes philippinarum. The sequence continues at coordinate 42,887 of NW_026865263.1, forward strand.
GCGGTTCGCGGTTCGTTCCGCGACCCCGCCGTTTTATTTCTTAAATCTCGCTCCGTGCCCCCGTGGGACGAAGTTTTATTTATTAAACTTCGCCCCGCGCCATCGCTAATAAGCGTGATTTCTCTTCACGCCACGCCATTTAAATTTAGTAATAATTGACTTTTCGCTTGGTTGGGTCGCGGGACGAAAACACGCTAATAAGAGGGGGCGCGCGGCGATGATTTATTTATTAAACTTCGCCCTACGCCCGCGCTAATTAGCGTGTTTTCGTCCCCGTTACCCGTCATTTTATTTCTAAATTGTCGCTCCGCACCCCGGCGGGACAAAGTTTTATTTATTAAACTTCGCCCCGCGCCCTCGCTAATATGGATGTTTTTGCTCCTCGCCCCCGCCATTTCAACTTGTTAATTTTCGACTTCTCGCTTGACGGGGTCACTGGGCCAAAACACTAATGGCACAAAACAGCTACCATACTTTTATGAACAAAATAATCACATCATGTACATGTATCTGAAAAATAAAAATAAAACTCCCGACAATTCAATTAGGATATGAAGTAAAGATTTACTATTAAATGAATCATTAACATAATAAAATGCTGCGACTGAACGATCATTTCATTTTCAAGATCTACCCCTCACTATTAATGTAACGTTATTTTCTCATATACCAATGGGGGCTATTGTCTTTGAAGTGTTCACAATATTATATTTCAGCACTTTTGTTATCAACAAGGCGCATATCTAGTCCGAATTGATAACTACTGGGAGAATAAGTTTCTTAAAGATCTTCTAAGAAATTTGAAAGGTAATATGACTTTATTTGTAACAAATCTAGGTAAAAATATTAGTAAAATGACGCTGAACCCGTGCGAGATACAAAAAATATTGGCTATTTTTAAGATGGGCTGGTGATTATGGCCACAGTTCTGTATCAATAATTTAACAATAATTGGTTATTGAAAAGTAAGAGTTGGCATTTGTAAACAGTATAATATTATAATGTTGTGTCAATCAATAAATAAATCATCAAACTGTAGTGTAAAACCCTGTTAAATGTATTATTTTGGCCATTGACATGTTTATATAATTATATAATTTAAATAAAAGAGATGGGCATATGGGCTTTTTTATTTTGATGAATAGTAGGACTTGTATATGTTGGCCTCCACAGCGAGAGTGCATTTAAAAAGAAAATGACCTCCATAGAATTATGATCCCCTTTATATTTTAAAGAGTATTGACTCTCTGGTCATAATATTATGACCCTCAGTCAAAGTATTAATGACGAATTTATAATACAGCAAATTCCTTTTTTTAGAGGAAAAACTATGTTTTTTTAATATACTAACAGCAGCCGTATATATAATAGATTTTATGCCCACATAAAATAATTTTATAGATATATGTTCTGTCCTATATCCATTACTGTACAGAATTTACGGGTCAGCCGCTCCTTTTAGCCGTTACGGGTCAGGTATAATCGATACTCAAACTTAAATCATGTCGATGTTAATAACCAATGATTACTATTAGATCTTATCACAAAAAGAATTATGTTGGCGCGGAATGATTCTCGCCGTTTCCTGCTTTACTAAATATCTTAATTTTCGAGGAAAAGGTTTTTTTTTTTTTCCATAAGCTTTATTTAAAGTGGACTCTCTTTACGTATTACTATGACAGTTTCTTATTAACTTGCTGGACCGAATTTAGGACAGTGTCCCGTTTCATTTCAATTTTCGTGACGAACATGGCAATTCTTCTCACGCAACACGCGGCATGACGGGCAGAATATCGTAACAGGATGTACATCTTATTATCAAAATGAACATTTCTGCATTCGTTATTAAATTTCACCTCATTTGAGACTCGGGAATTTAGACAGAACGATTGTAATCTACGATATGGATTTAATTTTCACAGACATATTTTTGTAGAAATGCAACTTTTTTGGGAGCTTTGAAAGTTTGAGACATCATCAGTCGGGAAACAGTTGTGCCGGCTTTGGACACTGTTGGAACTAATGACATTTACAAATCAGAATTTATCCACAAAACGTTGCTCGTCATATTACAGATTTTCGTAGATACCATACTATTTACGAGTCCTGAAAGTTACCATTGTTCAACAGTTCAAGTTTTGTACAGATGCCAAAACAAACATAAACGATCATACTTATGGCGAATAAATGGTTCATGGTTGACATGTCTAAACAACATTTACCTGTTTACACCAGATGGATGCCACCTGTTTACTCTGATCAGCTACGTCTCCTCAATGAGATAAGAACAGCAGCTTGGTCGCCGCCCCGAAGCATTTCTTTTGTCAGACAATTTCAAAAGATAAGTATTTTGTTTACTATGTCTTTAAGTTATATTGTACTAAAGTCAGTATTTTCTGCATTGTCTGCCTGCCCTGTTATACAAACTATGAACAGATGAAGTCTAGGTTTGTTGCTTTGTCTTAACAAATTAATATAATAAGCTTTGATTATGACTCAAAGTAGTTCTACTTAATGAATTTATCAGTGAGTAAATTTCTTAATATTTATAATATATAAGGTTATTCATTGCCGGGTTTGTTGTTGGTCATCAATTATTCTCCTAATGATAATGTACAAGAATGCAGTATTAATCAGACATAATTTTTCCTGGACACATAATTGAAATTCTATAGTCATGTTAGTTATCACTTATTTCCAATTCATTTACAGTTCACACAAACTTCTAATTAGAGTAGATAATAGTACATGTTGATTTTCTGCTAGTCTACTATACATTTGTACACACATCATCATAGCAGTATTATTTAGCAACATGTTAAGTAACAGTCCAGATTGGAGCGATTTAGCCTTATTTTTTTTAATTTTACATTTTTTTTTTTTTTTTTTTTTTTTTTTTTTTTTATTGACTCCAACTACATACAGTAAGTGTGATTTAGTTTATAATTTCCATACATTCATGTTTCACTGTTTTTTTTTTTTTTTTTTTCAGTCATTGAATTTAAGATTCAAAATTACTGTTCTGAATTCTAATTTTGAATTTATTCTACTATACACTTAATCAAATTTTCTTTAAATTTACACTGACCTGAACTAATTTTCACTGGCCTAGGACCAGTGTTAAATTCTATGACTGGTTTTACAACAGTTTAAACACGATTACAACACAAGGTTAGTTTACAGTCCGTGTTAGTTGCATTTATACATATTCTAGTATACATGGCTTAATATATAGTTTTATGTCTGCCGGACTTAGTTAACATTTAGTACACATTTTCAACACAATATAGTTGACGATCCATGTGAGTGTGATTTTGTTTATAATTATACGCATCGTATGATAAATGACTTGGTTTATAATCCATGTCTGCTTGATAAAGTTTACAGTTCACACATAGTTTTATAATACATGTACATGTAAGTGTGATTTTGTTTACAATTCGCACACATCCCATGATACATGGCTCCGGTTATAGACCATGTCTTAGTGATTTAGTTTACCGATGATACACATGGTTTAGTTTACACGCATATTTTCTACACATGGTTTAGTTTACACTCCTGGTGAGTGTGATTGAGTTTAGAGTTCTCGCATATCCAATTATACATTGCTTAAGTTTATAGACAATGTCTGCGTGATTTAGTTTACAGTTTCACGCCTAATTCTCTACACATGGTTAGTTTACAGTCCATGTGAGTGTGATTTAGTTTACAGTTCACACTTATCATACTTTATACATGGCTTAGTTTAAAGTCCATGTCTGCGTGATTTAGTTTACAGTTCACGCCTATTTACACATGGTTTTAGTTTACAGTCCATGTGAGTGTGCTTTAGTTTACAGTTCACACATATCTATTGTACATGGTTTAGTTTAAAGCCCATTCTGCGTGATTTAATTTACAGTTCAACACTCTATTTATTCACACATGGGTTTAGTTTACAGTCAGTGCGAGTGTGATTTCAGATTTATAGTTCACTTCATAATTATCCTATCAGAATTAATTTAATAATCAATTTACATTTTACATACTTTAGTCTACCTTAAATGACAAAATAATTCATATTGTTCAGATGAAACGGCCACAATTCTCCAGTACACCTGTTATTCAGGTCCACAACAAGGAAAAGCCAAATACAAGAAGTGTCCAGTAAATCCTGCAAAAACCAAGACTTAGTCGAGGGAGCAATATATTATCGTTGAATTAATAGTTGCAAGCGGACCTGGGACCTAAGACAATTGCTTTCATCAGTTTACATTAGCAGCCTTTCATTACTTGTTTCATGTTTTCAAGCGTTGAGTCAGATAATGAATAACTGATGTTGGCATACATGTTTTACACAGTTCAAGGAAATTCATATTGTATTTGCCCAAGACAGTTGAAAAACATAAGAGTAAGTGGTATTCAGATTGCGAGCGTAATAATTACACCTTTTATAAACGAAATATGCTTCTGTACTTGTGTTTGTCATCTTGTTTAGTTACACGCCCTTGCTATTCTCTTCAACATACCATTATGTGTACTATGCATTGCTTAGTTTACACGCTTTGCCCATTCGTTGTCTGTTTACTTTGTCAGCTTGGCTTTATGTTTACACGCCTTGCTATTGTATTCTCAGCATATCATTGCTTGTATTAGGCATTGCTTAGTTGACACGCTTTGCCATTTGTCTTTGTCTGTACTTGTCAGCTTGGCTTATTTACACGCCTTGCTATATTTCAGCATATCATTGCATGTATTAGGCATTGCTTAGTTGACACGCTTTGCCATTTGTTTGTCTGTACTGGTCAGCTTGGCTTAGTTTACACGCCCTTGCTATTATTTCAGCATACCATTGCTGTATTAGGCATTGCTTAGTTTACACGCTTTGCCATTTGTTTGTCTTACTTGTCAGCTTGGCTTAGTCTACAGCCTTGCTAATTATTTCAGCATATCATTGTGTGTATTAGGCATTGCTTAGTTGACACGCTTTGCCATTTGTTTGTCTGTACTGGTCAGCTTGGCTTAGTTTTACACGCCTTGCTATATTTTCAGCATACATTGCTGTATTTAGGCATTGTTAGTTTGACACGCTTTGCCATTTAGGTTTGTCTGTACTGGTCGGCTTGGCTTAGTTTACACGCCTTGCTATTATTTTCAGCATACCCTTGCGTATTAGGCATTGCTTAGTTGACGCTTTGCCATTTGTTTGTCTGTACTGGTCAGCTTGGCTGGTTTACACGCCTTGATATTATTTCGCATACCATTGCTGTATTAGGCATTGCCTTAGTTGACCGATTTTGCCTTCATTCGATAAATCTTTAATAGTGTGCATTGCTTAGTTTAAATGGCTTTGCAATTTGTTTTCAAGTCTCAAATTATGTACTGTCTTGTCAGCTTGGCTTTTAGTTTATTTATCCATTCTGCACGGCTGAATGCTTTATTTGATATGAAATTGGATTTTAATTGTCACTAGATACCATTGTTACTCATGCAGAAGTTCTTTTTTCAATTAATCATGTATGGGAACCCTACTAGCCCGCGCAAGAAAAATGTCCAATATCTAGTCAGGAACGACAGCCTTTATAAAAGGCCGCGGGAGATTTCGCACATCATGTCTTAAATACATAAGTTTTTAATTAATCTAGGTTACCAGTTTTACACTTTATTTTTCGAAATTTAAGAATCTGTCGGTATAAGGCAGCAGATCTTTTATATATAGAAAAAGCAGACAACTGAATTTCAGCAAACTGAGTGCCTTACAATCTTTTAAATTACTGACAGTTAAAGGCTGCAGTACGTTATACATACTGTTAGGTTACAGTTTTTCCACTTTTATTTTTGGTAATTTATGATCTTGTCGGTATAAGGCAGCAGTTCTTCTTAGATATTAAAAAAAAGACAGTGATTACTGCAAACTGAGTGTCATTACAATCTTTCAAAAACTGACAGTTCAAGGCTGCAGTTTTCTCCTTGCTGACGGTGCAAGGCTGAAGTTTATTTCTTTCGTGCCATTATAATGTGTATGACGGTATTCCTATTCATGTATATATCTTGTGGCAGATATGCACAATTTGGCTTCATAAAGGTTTTATAAATCTGACAGTAGCAAGGCTGCAGGTTCTCTTAATTAATCATACATATAATTTCAGATTGTGTTCATGCTTACTGCATGATATTTAATATCACTTAGTCCCTTGAATGGATTTATGTAAATGTTATAAAGATACATTTGTACTTGAAGTTTTTTTTATGTATTATTGTAGAAATGTTTACATTCACATCTTGTTCAAAGGTCTGTTGTACTTTATAATTTTTTGGAAGAGTCTAGTCTTGTATAGAAACTTTTTCTATTTATCCTTACTTACAATACATTAATTTATATTTTTCATGCAACAATCATATAATGAACAAATTAACATTAGACACGTCAGACTCACATGTATTTAGGTCAAATGCATAAATTAGGTTTAATTAGATATTTTTACAATTTTGATTTTCAATTCTACATTAGGTCTTAAACTGATAATTGGAAAATGTATAGCGAACAAATTTTGACATTTACATCTATTTTTGGTTTAATGCATTTTAATGCGTTTAACGAATAAATGATTCGAAAAGAATTGGATATCCGCTAGGACTTACGCAAATTGAAGATACTAACTGAAATTCAATGTCACATACCTTACATAGGAGATGTGTATGTTTTAAATGTCTAAAGGTGCCACGCACTGTTGACATACTCCAGTCTATGGTCATTTAAAAATTTTAATTTACAATTACTAGCCCAATTCAGTTTTGAATTCATACTACTATATATTTAACTAAATTTTTTATTTTTTCACTTCATGAACTAGTTTCACAGGCTAGGGGCCTGTGCTAAGTTTGATGACTTGCAACTTGGAAGCCATGGCCATGCAATTTTTTGGCTGTTCACCATTGAAGGATATCTGGTTGCTGATACAATAATAAATCCATTCTAATTTTAATTTAAAAAAGAATTTTTCTAGTTTTCATTGTCATTGATGACTAGTATGATCTTGTAAACAATTTTCCATTACACATAGTTTGAAAACTATAAAACTTTGATTCATACCTCTAGTTTGTACAATCAGTTTAGACGTTGAAAACAGTCCGGATAATGCATACTGTCAGATGGTTCTCAATAATACATATATAATGTAATTGTTATAAGTATTTTCACAGCTAATTATTTTGGTCTATTAACTCAGTTGCTGGTTTACAATAGCATATCCTGTAATGTGCCTGACAGTTTAAGGCTGCAGTCCACATATATTTATTTAAAGAACAAGTCAGGATCCATTTAAATGTTAGACATTATTTCTACACCTATTATAATATTGGTCATTAGATATATGATTTTTGTCGTTTAAACATTTTTTTTTTTGTCCTAACATGACTTGATTAAATTAATGGTAACTTCGGCAAATTTAGCCCCTCTGTTTCAATCCTTAGTTTACAGAGGGTCAAGCTCATCCCTAGTCAAGTCTCCCTGGGTGGCGGAAGGTTCCCTTTGTGGCGGTTTTTACCTCCCAGTTTGGTTATTTCGATACAAATATGTACATGCCATGTTTGTTATTATGTAACATTTGTCATGTTTGTTTATTATGTAACATTTGTCATTTATGGCATTTAATAAATGCCCTATTTCATTCAACCTAAGTGTTGTGTTTTATCTCATACCAAAACAAGTTCGTCTTGCCAGTTATATTTGCTTGACCTGGACAATACATAAAATAGATTTTATGCCCACATAAAATAATTTATGTCATTGTTCTGTCCCTATCACTCATTACTGTACAGAATATTACGGGTCAGGTATTTTAGCCGTTACGGGTCAGGCTTTTAGCCAAGTACGTCTTAGACCATCAGATATCAGACTGAAATCATTGATGTTAATTAAAACCAATGATTATACATTAGATCTATCACAAGAAATTAATTTTGGCGAGGATAGAATCTCTCGCCCTTTCTGTTTACTAAAATCCACCTCCTCCAACTCCATCTCCTTTTTCAATTTTTTATGTTGTATAAATACCATTTTCATTTTTTCTTAATTGAAGCAGTTGTTTCACTTATTGTTTATCTCAGTTATTTGTGCAACTATTCATGAGATACCTATATATATATATATATATATTAATGTATATTGCTTACATGGCAAAGATTTATAAAAAACTAGTCGATGTTATATTATCTCTTTCAAATATTTTCTATCTTGTTGTCTCATAAATACTTATGATCTAGTCATATGTTATACACTTTTTAAGTGGTATAGAATGTTTAAACTATTTTCCAAGGATGGAGCCCTACATCAAGTGGTACTAGACACAAGATAAAAGGGCACAGGTTTCCAAAACTATGGTTTTTCCTGGGACGAGTCGACCACGATTTGGAAAATATTTGGCGGCTTTTTTACCTCCCAGTTTTTGGTTATTTCGATATCAAATATGTACATGCCATGTTTTGTTATTATGTAACATTTGTCATGTTTGTTATTATGTAACATTTGTCATTTTATGGCATTTAATAAATGCTCCTATTTCATTCAACCTAAGTGTTGTGTTTTATCTCATACCAAACAAGTTCGTCTTGCCAGTTATATTTGCTTGACCTGGACAATACATAAAAAACTATATAAATATTACGATTATTCAATGAAAAGCGACGTTGCAAACGTGCAGTATTATATATAAAAAAACTTATTTCAAATTATAATATAGATATGATAATAAAGAAAAAATCTTTATTTAAAGAAGGTAACATTTCTCCATTAAATTTGGAAACAATGTGGATAGAATTACTTATCAGGTTTCTGCGGGTGGATGTCATTTTTTTCAGTGGAAATCAGTATTTTATAGAAAAGGGTCACTTTCTTATAGAGTATTGAGGTTATTCGGGGGGGGGGGGGTATTATTCTCTGAGATCACTTTGCAACTTTGTCACGCCGGTTCTAATCCTGCTAGGGACTTTGGATCATTTCATGTGAGAAAGCTATGAAGCTTGTTTAATACAAGGTCGGAAAAGAAAGAAACAAAGAAAGCTAACCCATGTAAATAAAGTTTAGTTTCAATAATTCGGCAAAAAAATGAAATTAACTCATTTTAAGATTTTTCTGTTCTGTTATTTAAATGCAGTGTAATTGAAAAATGAAAGATTTCTTAAAAATATTAATTTATATGTATGATAATAAACTAGATTTGGTTATAAATGATGCGTTGCCTTATTTCTGGGACTGTTTTTATTTTCATGAAGTGTCCGATACATGGACTGGTTTGTCTGACCAGAGGTCAGAGGGAATCTGGAGATGGTTTAACACGGACAGACACGCATCAATGTCTGATTGGGGTCCAGGGGAGCCAAACAACAACGGAAATGAAGACTGCGTTGGATTTTGGCCTCGTATAAATTACGATTGGAATGATTACGAATGCAATAGTAAATTGAGGCCATTGTGTGAGAAACCGTAAATTATTGAGCATGTGCGGTGTTTATGGACGATATTCTAAGTTTTTGGGAAAAAAAATAAGATGGTTCATTTCATATTTGATGTACATTGTGTAGATTTATGTCTACGCCAGATATAAACGAAAATGTATACGAAGATTACTAGTAGTCAGTCTTGGGTCAATATTGCATATCAAAATAAAAGGTCTAGTGGAATGCGCAATTAAATTTATGTACTCCTTATATAAAATATAATTAGTAAGGTTTATTTTTAGCTTTTATATAAATTTAAATCTTACATTCTAGTAAAAAAAATAAAAAGATAGAAACTCATGGTGTCAAAGTATAAAAGCACAATGATTATTTTGTACCTTTTTCAAATAAATGTCAATAAAAGTTGACGCCTCTTTTTTAACTTATTCTTTCATTTGTCGTCAGCAACCTATTTATTAATGCGTATGACCAAACTTATGCACTGTACTGTATCTATAGGAAATACAATTTTTTACATTTTGGTCATATTTTAGAAACCGAAAGAAAGAATTGAGCATACGACAGAAAAAGCATATTTTCGCACAACTAGCATATAACTTTTAGTTAAAGAAACAGTAGATCTACTTCTTGTTGTAGTTGTTGTCTTAGATTTATTGAACGAATCAAGAAGTCAACAAGAAAAGCATTGATGCAAAGCATCAAAGGGCGACGCCAAAAGAATTTGATCCAGGTTTGCACCTAAATACTTAACAAAATATGTGTACTTTATAGCAGTACCATTTCATGTGACCTGGAGGCTTGGCCCAGTTTATGTTGAAACTTAAACCAAAAAGAATAGACTCTGTCTTGCCAAGATGCAAAGACAATTTATAGTCAATAAACCAATCTTAAGATTTACTTTACCAGATACAAGGATACCTGAGTCATCATCATATAATGACAGGCACAAGTATCACACCTGGGAAGAAAAAATATGACCAGATAAATAAAAAATCTGTGTTCATCTTAAAAGTGTCAAAAACCAAAAAAAAAATGTAAATAATGACCCCCTTTAAAAATATACTATTAACTTAAAGTATATTTTTTTAAAGGGGGGTCATCATTTTACATTTTTTTTGGTTTGTGACACTTTTAAGATGAACACAAGGTTTTTTTATCAATCTGGTAATATTTTTTCTTCCCAGGTCTGATACTTGTGCCTGTGCATATAATAAAAGCTTATTGCCTTAGGGTTGCAGACATGTCATACATAAAAGAGGACCTAAAATGAACATCAGGGGGGACACCATAGGTATTCAGAGAGAAGAGTACCAGCCAACATTCACCAGCTGCTATCATAGATAAGACTTGAACCATGCAAGAATGTCATTACATATGGCAGATGCTTGAAGAGATGAAGAAGAAGAAAAAAGAACTTCTTCATGTGCAGTTTAGTGTGATCAACTGTTTACCAAATGCTTTTTGTAGATTTAAAAGTATCAAGCAAAACTGCCTTTGTCCATTTCAAATTAAAATGCAATCTATTAAATGAATCAAACATGTGTCAGTTGAAAAACCACTTCTAAACCCTGACTGAAACTGCCTGATCATATGACTCGAACCCATGACTTTCAGAAGACCAACTGAGCTATCCGGCCGGCTACACATTTTCTCTTTAATAATGAAACAGTTCTAAACCTAAACCTTTTTCCCCACTATATTGATTCATGTACTTGAATTTCTGATGTTTACAGAGCATAGTGAATTAAACTCATGGTTATTTGCAGTAACAGGATTGAGAAAAACTTTCAGCTTGACCAGAACTCAAAACCTGTGACCCACAGAATAATGTTCCGCGGCTGTAGCGATTGAGCTATCTGGTCGCTTACACATTTTCTCCCCTAAATAGTGAACAGTTTCTAAACCGTGACAGATATTTAGATTTTTAAATTAACAGATAATTAATTAATTCTTAATTAATAAATAAGAAAAAAAAAACCTTACATACTCATAGTCTTAATTAAAATAACAATTTATATAATTATTATTGTATAATTATTTTTACTAAAAAGGGCTAAGACAGTTATTGGTTGTGCCATTATTTATAACAGGTCAATTTGAAAGAGAATATAACTGTGCTAATACATGTACAATATCTATGATAAGAAATTTTATGAAGGCTGATTTGTATTTTACATCAAGGGCACCGGGCAAAAACATGAAAATGCAACAAACGAACCACTTTGTGGTAGATTGTATTTTCATGTTTTCATCTGGCGCCCGGTTACTTTTTGTACTTTGTTGGTTTTCATGTGGCACAAATCACCCACTATAAAATTTAGTGTACTGTACAAATTTATTCAAGGACAAGTATCAATCTACTCTATGAAAAGTCTGTTGTTGGGTTGACTCAGGAGACCTGGAGATTGAGACCGGTGTCCCTCCATTACAAATAGATAAGGCAGAAGCTGTCCTTTTCAAACTATGCACATGTTAGAAAAAAATTAGAATAATTATTCAGAACATGATTTTTTGAGGCTTTATCAATTATATTGCTTGATCCAAGTTTCAGGACATTTTCAATCAATACATGTATTATCATTTATAACTTTAAATGAAAGTCTCATCTCTTTAATAATAATGACATAACTGCAACTCTTTAAATTCAGAAATATTATAAGTCTCATCATACCAATATACTAAGATATAAATGTATGCACATAACATTAATAATTCCAAGTTTCTATTAAATAAATATGAAATATTGGGTATATAAAGCCAGTAAAAGTATATATATATCAATATTCACTCATCAGGGCCTCTATGCTTTTGATGACCTTACAAATGGTAAATTTTATAAAACAAAAATTGTAATCAATACCTAAGATAGACAGAAAAGAACAAATAATTTAGTAAACATGAGTTACTTCCCCTTGAAATAAAGAAAACATGAAACCCAAAAGAACACCCTAAACATCAAAATTAATAAATGTTGCAGGCTCATTTTAATTATGCCATGCAAATTAATGGTAAAGTATTCATAAAAAAGTAGATGGCCATGTGACAGCAGTAATTGCAGAAAATCGGATAGCTGTCAACATCCGGATACTGGTACACTTTGTAAAAAACAAACCATTCTGTTCAACAGATAAACGTAATATGGATAAAATCAATAGGATAATCGTTTTACAACAGTCCATTACCTATCCTAATACTCATTTGCAGGTGAACTTTCTTCTTGTAGGAAAGTTTTGAAAATATATAAATGAATGAGCATCAATGTAGACCACAACGATATTCGAAATCCGGGTTTTAGTATTGTCAATAAAACAAAGGGACAAGCTGTTAATCTGAGCCTGCAATTTCGTGAAAATAATATCACAATGCACATGCTTTTTATATAAAGTTATTAAATACAAATATAACAACATATTTGTTTACTTGATTTTTACGAATCAAAATAAATATAATTAACACAACATGCAATTAACTGCTAATAATAACAGCTCCTTCCATAGGCCAAAATAAAAAGTATTCCATATAAGACGACGCCGCTCACCGGCGTCGCCAATAAAATGGTATTAGACAATGGAAATGAATTTTTAAAGCCTCGTCCTTCCAGAATCTTTTTTATTTGATATAAGTAGAGGGTTCTAATCACGAATAGCTTTACTTTCAGATATCATTAGTGCCTATGAATAATTTGTTTTGTGATCGGCCGCTCACTAACTACAATTTCAATTTAAAACATTTATCGTACAACAACAACAAATCGTGAACAACTTTCGCAAGCAACCGCAACAGAAGTGCTACGCCCAACTAGGTATTAATGGTTAATTTATTTTTCAATATTTGTTATTATAATGTATACTGATGATAATGATGTTCTATATTTAAATAACTAAACATGTTTTTTATACATGAAAAACACAAAAAGGTATGCATAACGAAGTATATGTTTGGAAAATAGACTATACATATAAAACTATAAAACTTTTTATGGTCTAAGATATCACAATTTTAGTCATCGACTTTCCACTCGGTGAAAATCCCCAAGCCGTCGACACATTGAAAAGGGAGTCCTTCCTTTTAAGGCTTTATGGCTGCCTTGTAGTCTTTTGCACATTTAGCTCGTCATCTTCATCAATAAATTTAAAGAAAAATAGATATATATCCAATTTGCTACTTTTCACTTACCTGGGTAGCCTTTTTGTACATATGAACTGGCCTCAGAATGTCTGTGTCTGACGAAATGAAATGTTTTGTATTGAATAATGATTGCAATGATATTGAATCTTTTACTTGACAATAGATGTGTAACGTTTTTACGGCACACAAACCCTGTCGGTGAAAAGCTAGCTCACCACCGAGAGTGGTTTGTGTCCTTATATACGGGAACTATTCCCGTCTGTTAATTCAACAACTTAAGTTATTTGCATATTATCATGCTCATTATGACGTTCTACCAACGTCGTTACAGATGCAGATGTAAAAATTGAGCCTGACCAAAAAATATTGTAAATTTAAAGTCTACATTTGTGACAACAATTCAATTGCCATTTACAGAGGAAATGACGTATGGAAACTTTAGATACGACCTTAAATATTAGTACAATGATAACTGCCAATGTAAACAGCAGAATCTTTATTACTATATATTATTATATAAGAGAATTGCGCTCTGGGCCTCCTGTAAGTCAATCAAATGTAAAAACTGGTATTTTTGGGTTCGTAAACAGTTGAATGAGTTAGACCTTTCAATATATAATGATATATCCATACCTATATCCAAGAATAATATTGTTAAAGCTGTAGAAGAACGTATGTTTGCTAAGTTTAAAACAGAGTGGTTTGATAAAATTAATGCACCCACGGGCTCATCAGGTAGAGGCCGGAATAAATTACGGACATATTGTATATTTAAAGAAAAATATTGTATTGAACCTTTTTGTACAATGATTTTGCCTTTTAGCCACAGATCAGCTTTTAGCAAATTTAGATGTGGTGTAGTAGCACCAATTCGTATAGAAACCGGAAGATTTGAAAATCTCCAGGTAGATAGACGTCTATGTCCATTTTGTCATGTGGTAGAGGATGAAACTCATGTAATATTAGAATGTCAGTTATACAATGATTTAAGAAATGTACTTTTTGAACAAGCTGCAGTTGCTGTTAACAATTTTATCGACCTGAAAAGTGATGAGAAATTAAAAGTTATATTTAGTAATACTAATGTAATAAGAGTTAGTGCCAAAACCTGCTTCCAGATACTACAAAGAAGGAATTTGTTTATGTGTGAATAGGATGTTTTAATCCTTTTATTAAAGTAGTAGAAATGTAATAATAGTAGCGTACATAGTACATAATTTTTAACAGCAATTAGTTTTATATTTTATAATTGAAGATGTAAAACAGATATTTTTGTTTTATTTTGGTTGTGAAGGAAGATTTAACTGTGGCAATGATATAGCAGTACATTGCCACTGTGTATCGACATTGAATATTAAGACATTTTGTGTATAGGCTTGATTTAAATGGTTGATTTTTGGGCTGAGTTTAGTGCAGTTTGTTTGTACCCTACTAATGTTATCTACACTGGCACACAAATGTATCATGCTAGAAGGCGATCACCCTATACATTCAAATATATCCAACCAACCAATTATTATTGTTAATATTATTCATTATACTGTCATTTAAGGTAGTGCAGAATAATGACTTTTCACGCACCATGTTCTACCGTGTACTTATTTGGTTATGCATCATGTACAATCTTGTACTTATTGGGACACATACCATGTTCAATCATGTACTTATTGCCACATCATGCTCAATTTTGTACCTTGGGTCACACACAATGTTTAATCATGTACTTATTGGATTACACATTTAGCATAATCATGTACTTGTTCAAATATTTTAGGTCACACACCTTTCACAGTCAAGTGTTTTTTGGGTTACAACCTTATACTCCATGATATATGCATTCATTTGGAACATTATTACTCTTTTACTGAATAATGAGAATTTTACAGCAATGCTGGGTACATGTATGCTGCACTAAACTTACACCTTTGTATGAACATATTTGGCCTCATTCACATAACAAGTAAATTGCAGTAGTATTGTCACAAATATTCTGGGCATTATTTTTTGAAGTATATTGTTTTTTTCATGAAGGAATAAACAAAAATGTCTGTTATATATACATGTAACTTGGTTATAAAGTAAATTGGTTTTTAGCTATAGAATATATTTTACCAGTATCAACATGTTTTTAAATGTCTCTTATAAATCTATCGAGATTGGTCCAACATGTTTTTTAATATGATTGAACATTGTGATGTATTGTATATATGACATGCTTGGAATGAGACAATAAACTATTAAACTATATTATTTAGAAATGGTATTATAATTCTTTGTTGTAAGACAGTTTATAATAAAAGAGGCATGCATATTACCTTAACGGAAATATTTTTTTTTACCAAAAAAAACAATCACAAACACACAATATGTTTTTTTTTATATAAGTTTAAGGTTAGAAAAAAATGCTCGGACATTTTAAATATTATATCATTTTATGTGCTTATGCCTAATTTAATCATAATGTAATGTTTCTGTTATTTACTCCCCTACCTACTGCCTTAATTAACTGTGATTCTGTATTTCTACAAGTTCTACACAGTCATTTTGATGTAGAAAACAATAGTACAAGACTATATATATATTTGTATTATCATATATATGTGTGTGTGTGCGTGCGTGCGTGTGTGCGTGCGTGCGTGTGTGTGTGTGTGTGTGTGTTACAAAGTTATAGTAATACAAAGGGTCAAAACCACCTGAAATGCTGCAGTTAAGAGATGCACAGACTAAAGTAATTCAAACGCATTTAGTTGGCAAACATTTGACAACCTTTACACAGTGATCTCCCCTTAATTTTTCGGCGTTAGTGTACTTATAAAGGGAAGTAACCGCTTGGAAGAGTTTGGACTTCTTTCGGATTTTGCCTAGAACAATATCAGGGTCTGAAATTTCGCTACCATTATTGGTTTTGGTTTGACGACCCAAACAAATAATAAAATTGTATAAAGAAAAATAAAGATTTTTTATTGCATTGGTCTTTAACAATATAACAAAACAATCAGATTTACAGATTTATATGGAATTATTTCTTATTAAAGAAGCTAATATATCTTTAGTCCAAATTACCGAAAATACACCGAAATTAACATGTTGACAAAAAAGGACAACCTATTCAGATTCTGAATTTCCTATGCATGCATTAAAATTTGTTGAATCATTTTTTTTTCAAGAAGAACTTTTATACGAGGGTTGTCCAAAAAATTCGTGCACTGCAGTTATTGTAGTAAGAGTTATTAATAAAAAGCATGAATTAAATATCATTTGAAGGGGAAATCTATCTCAAATAAGAAAACATTAGAAAAAGCCGTGTAACCGGCGTGTTGTGAAAAGGAATTGTCATTAAGTTACCTTAGTAACGTAATACCGGTGCACGACAAAAAAATGGGTAAGTTCATTTATTTTTTGTCGGTTGTAAAGTGGCATTTGCTTTTTATGTCATAATTTGTTTTACTGTCAATAGAGGAATGATTGATGCAAATCATTTTTTAGTTTTTTTATCTTATGCAATGTACATTTAACATATTCCACCAGTGCATGAGTGTATTGGACAACCCTCGTCACATGCGCCGGCATTACGGACGAACGTTTGCCTGACCGGTTATCATCATCTACCTCCTCTCACCCCTCTACAGAGCATGTATGCCATTCAGATACCAGCCTTCGTTACACTGAACATGTCACCCTTGCCCTTTTAAATTCATTGTAGGTATCTTTCGGTGTTTTTCCAATACTTGCCTAAAATTTAATGGATGTCCGTATTTCCAGACGTTTAGCGACTTAAATGTTCACGTAATTACAGTATTGACGACCACACAGAAAAGTTTGATTACGACCGTTATAATAGGGCAAATGACGTCATTTTTTCTATTGACGTCAGGAATACATACACACACATTTCCCTGAATTTTGACATTTATATGCACTGTTTAAAGAAAACTGTGATGCATCAAAGTCATGAACTAACCCAATTTTTTGTCGTGCGCCGCTATTACGTTACCAAGGTAACTGTATGACGATTTGTTTTCACGACACTCCAGTTACACGGCTTTTTCTTTTGTTTTCTTATTTGAGACATATTCCCCCTTCACGTGATATATAATTCATGTTTTTCTATCAATAACTCTCGATCACGACAATAACTGCAGTGCACGAATTTTTTGGACAACATTTACAAATAATCTTTATGCAGTGTGTCTACGATATTTGTAAATTTTAATCACCCCTGTAATACAAGAAAAATGTACTTAATAACTGTTGCAGGTAGAGGGGAATATTGACATTGCATAAATATAGCACACTATCTCTACTGAGTTGTGGAGCTCCAAATGCCTTTCAATACCGTGTATATTAATACATCTGTACGTTTAACTGTCAAACTTGACATTTCTTTAACGGTAGGCAAGAAAAAAAGACATAAGAGAAGTAAAATAGGATAGAAAGAAATAGGACACGGACACAGTTTTTGCTAGAAAGAAATTAAAAAGAAATGAAGTAGCAAAAAGTACTTGTACACAGTTAGAGTCTATTTTTCAGCCATTTAGACAAGACCAATCCAGCTTCCGTGGCGGTGCCCAGGTCCGAGACCCTGCTGGCATAGCTCAAACCCTTCACTTGGCTGTATATTAAGTTTTATAAATATATGTAATAAGTATATGTGCTGGTACCATGGGGACCCGGCACAGTGTTGGGATAGTGTAAAAAAGTAATTTTAGTAAAAAATATATAGTTAATATTTAATATATATACAAGGGTTGAACTCGCCAAATCGGCAGAATGCCACTAGTCCAGTATAAGTCCAAATTGCAAAGTCATTTTTACGTAAATCATATTAAGTTATATATCAATTTGTAGCTAAATGACATCACTAGATGTTGACAATAACATTATTGTTCCCACTTAAACCGTTTTTGAACAACAAACCAATATTTCGGATGGAACATCGTATTTTTGCTAGGTCGACAACAACCGTGCAACCTGTCAACACTCAATTTTCTACGTGTAAAAACGCAATTCTAAACCATGTCATTGTACCAACCCGCAATAAATAGATAAAACAAAACCAAAGAAACAACTTACTGCCTTAAATCGATTTTTAAAATGTTTTATTACATCTGTAAACAACTAATTTCTGAATGTGAAAATGAAAGTTGTTATCAGCATCCACTGGCTATTACGTGACCGATTTGAAACGGATTATTTCATTGGTTGATTAAAATACGAAGCTAAGCTGGGTCACATTATCGTCCAATCAAACGGCGTCTTACAACCGGAGCCGAGTATGTCTCATGGCTTTAAAAAAAAATTTAAACGGAAGAGTAAAAAAAACCAACTAAATGTTTGCTATAATTGATTGTTTTCAAAACAATTTCCAGCAGTAAGTTGTTTCTTTGGTTTTGTTTTATCGATAACTTAATTTTTACGTAAATATGACTTTGCAATTTGGACTTATACTGGACTAGTGGCATTCTGCCGATTTGGCGAGTTCAACCCCTTGTCTATATATTATATATAAGCTATATTTTTTTTTCTTCTAGAACTACTTTTTACACTTTCCAAACACTGTGCCGGGTCCCTTTGGCTGGTACTTACAAATATACATTTTATTTGGAACTTCAGGAATTTGGAGCTGCTCACTCCAAATGTATGTGCAATCAATTGCACTGCATTGTTAATAATTAATTCGACTGCATTTTTAATAACCTACAGTTCCGTATTTGTACATGTACAGATGTAATTTGAACAGGTCAAACAATTATACTTACACAAGCATGTTAAAATATAGATTGCATAGGATTTTTACCAAGATGAAACACAAATGGTGTCAAACTCAGCTCCAATCCTGTAAGGGGAGATCACTGCGTGGGACACGGAAGTTTACGCCACTTGCAACGCAAAAGGGAAGCACTTTTGTATATTTAGTATTGTGCGAAATCAACATGCACGGGACATTCAGAATTATTATCTGTGGAAAATTTTTCGACAATGTACAGGAATCAAAATTATGCTCATTCTACAGATTAAAGGATATATACCATGTGAAAAAGAAGTTAACAACGGAAATCTTTAGTCCAACTAATTAGACCCATCGGTGCTTGGACTCCTTTCTTGCATACATAAACGACGTCCTACAGGACGTCCAATCAAAAGAACGTCTTTTTGCTAATGTTACTGCTATTTACCCAACACTGACATCAGGTCAGCTTTAGGAAACCATTTAAACGACTTTAATACCTTGGAAAAGTAGGAGTTGAATGGGACATGGAGTTCAACCCATCCAAATATCAAGTCACCCACATCGCAAGAACGAAGCATCCTATACTGATTATATCTTTTTAATGAAACTACTTTAGAGGTGGTAACATCGGCCTTGGCGTTGATGTATCAAATGATCTCTAATTGTACAAATACATAAACAGGTCGACAAAAAGGCAAACCAAACTCTTACGTTGTACTCAGAACCTCTTAAGGCCAAGACATAAAAAGACACTTGTTCGACCACAACTAGAATATGCATCTTAAGTCTAATTTCCCACTTTTTCTTCTATATGTATATAATATTTTAAATACGTCTTCTTTTAAATCACTGTTTAACTTTTTTACTGCTTTGACACACCGACTGTCTACGTCCACGCGATGGATTTGACAGAAAACAGCGTTTTCAAAGTCAAAATAGATATATTGTATGGACACATAGGCGGATGCTTCTAATTTAAAATTTTACCATTTCATGTTAAATATTAAGTACTACCGGTGCTGTTGTCGTGGACGCAATTGCATTTTCTAGTACTGTCCATGAACACGCTCAATCAAACCGATCCATGCAACATTCTCGATATGGTGGTACTAGTATTTGGTTTTCTTTAGGGATTCCATTTTTCTCTATTTTGATATAATTTTGGACGGGCGTTTTTTTAACGGTTTGACAGTGGATAAAACCTGACTGTAAAATGGGTGAAACAATTCATGCTTTATTAATAAGGGTAGGAACACTAGAATGTTTTAACTATCATTTTCTTTGTGTATTTTTATATGTCTATTTTTTTTTCAATTATTGCATTTCAAGTTAAGCGACACAATATAGCGACTCGTTGCCTCGCCCATCGCATCGCCATGTTCTGTTGCTTAGCTAAATCAATTGACTGAGTGTATTCAAACCATTTACCCCTTATCGCTGTGGGTTCAAATCCCGCCAGGAACTTTGGATTCTTTCATTTGAGAAGCTATCAAACTAGCTTATGGAATGGTTATGGGTGGTTTCTTTTCATGTATCCGCTTGTGCCTGAAATAATGCACAGATGGACACCTGCATGATGTCTTCCTCCACGACTACAGCTAGAAAGACGACGCCATATGACATCGACTGTGTTGATGCGACGTTAAATCCAACAAAAAATAATACACACCATTCGCATAACATATAATTATAACATGCATTCATTTATATAATAGCTTCAAACAAATAACGATATAAATACAAATGTACTTAAATATTTGTTAAATTCTCAAAACACGGTTTTCGCTGCGAGATACATATAGGCTACCTTTTTGTTATTATTCTATTTATAACCATTGTATCAACTTCTTTTTCCTCTAAACATGTGTTAAGATACTCCTTCATAACAACTATAAATAAAATACTTTGAAGTCATGAGAAAGTTAAAGGATTTCAAAATTAATATTGTTTTTCTCACGATTACGAGAATGTGCTTCATCTAAACACAAGGAAGAAACACTTCATCCATTCTATAATTTTCCTATTTGTATAAGGAAAATGTGTTTTCCTTGTTTTAACATAGTAATACTTTAAAGCACACAGGACAAATACATTGTTTTATTTTCACTATACAGAAGATTGATATCGCGCCTGTTTATGTTTTAACCCGTTAATACCAGTCTGGATAGAAACATTTTAGCAGGTATGTGTCTTTTCTTTTTTAATGTTTTATTCTTCTAAAATCAACAAATCATTTTTTAATTTTTCTGTAATTGTCATCTTATATAAATTTATATTTTTTTAAACAAAAAGAGCTAATTTGACGTAAATATTATTGAGGTACAATTAAGAATATATTATAAATAACAGACTACATCTTTTAAGAAGTTTATCACATGAACTTAGTTCACATTATTTTTGCTTACCATATTTCCAGGATAATTAACAAGTCGGAAATGAAAGCGAGTATTATTTGGTTCATAATCATTGCAAAACATGTCAAAGACATCAGCTCTACAGGTATTAATTATCATTATTTCAAACCTTGCTGAAACAATTTTCTGTATTCGTCGTTTTTTTAACCTGCGTCTTTTCCCCCTTTTTTGCTGTTTTTATTATTATTTTCTTGTGCCGAAATGACTTTTTACATTTTTCACATAGTTTACTTGAATGGCAGTTGTTTCCCATGAACGATAAATTCATATAATGCATTCACGTGTTGTCAATGCATTCCAAGGGTAGATAAAAGTACACGTACTTTTGTTTTGTAAGTACATGTATTGAAAAAGCTCTCTAATCAATTTATTATAAAGAAAAATATAGTTTGCGAACTATATCTTTACACTTTTCTTCAGCGTGTTGTGAAGACGGATGGATATCGTACAATTCACATTGTTATTTGATAGGACAAGAAGAACGGACATTTATGGCAGCACATGTAAGAATTTATAGCTGATCAGTGAGGAGACAGACTTTCGATAGGGCAAGGGTTCAAACCCCAGAATATGCAATATTTTTTTCAATATTTTTTTTCCTTCTCCTTTTTGTTTTGTCAGATTTTTTTCTTAATTCATATCTAAAATATGTAATTAAAAAATGAAGTTTTAAGTATATTTTTTACTGTGAAATATGTGAAATTGGATAGCATAACTAATGAAAATGATTATTTTGTCGTTTCTATTGTTTAATGAAGTATTAACTATATTACATTTCAGCACTTTTATGATCAACAAGCCGCGTATCTAGTCCGAATTGATGACTACTGGGAGAATAAGTTTCTTAAAGATCTCCTTAGAAATTTGGAAGGTAATATTTAATAATAATGTGTTTTTGTAACACACCTAGGTCAAAAATATGAATAAAATGACGCTGTTTGCAAGATACAAAAAAAATATTGGCGATTCTTAAGATGTGCTGGTGATAGTGGCCATAGTTCTGTATCAATAATTTAACGATGATTAGTTATTGAAAAGTAACAGTTGGAAGATTTGACGTCAATTTTGTAAACAGTATAATATTTTAATGTTTTGTTATGCATGGTGTATCAATCAATAAAGAAATCATCCAACTTTAGTATAAAACACCGATAAATGTACTATTTTGGCCATTGACATGTTAATATAATTATATAAGGGCATACGGACTTTGTTATTTGGTGAATAGCAGGACTTGTATGAAGGCCTCCATGACGAGTGCATGCCATAGAACTGATGCAACGACGTAAAATGACCTCCATAGAATTATGATCCCCTTAATTTTTTATTGACTCCCTGATCATGATATTATGACCCTCAGTCAAAGTATTAATTTCGAATTTCGAATACCGCAAACTTCATTTATAGAGTAAAAATATGATTTCTTAATAAACTGACAGAAGCCGCATATATAATATGTTGGCGAGGGTGATATAAAATCTTGACAGGTATTAAATATCCACATATATCACTCCAAAACCAAAATAATAATTTTATAACCATTCCCCTGCCGAGTAAAACGATTTTAATGACGCCACTATGTCTGTACATGAAGTATTTGTTTTCGTTCCTAACAAATGTAAACAAGAGAAAAAGAGTAGTCTGTTTAAGACACTTATTTTGTAATTAATATCAAGCTTTGACAATGTCATATTTGTTTTAAATACCGGTGAAAATATTTATCATTACTCTATTTTGGTAAATATGTTTTAATTTGACAGTTAACAAGTGCTACTAGATCTAATTCTGGATTTACACTGCGCATCATCAAACCGTACGCGCATTGCCATAACGACGTGGGTACCCAAAGAGGAAATTTAATGGCTGGCTTGATTATATAAATCTCTTTCGTCCGCCCATTCATCTATGATATACATGTACAATTATATGGAAGGGAATATCCGCCACTCTAATTAATATGAATACATTGTAATTAATATGAAGACATTCTTATTATTTTGAAGACATTCTTATTGATAGGAAGACATTATTATTATGAAAACATTGTTATTAAATTTATGAAAACATTATTATTAATACGTTGTAATCATTATGCAATATTAAGATGTTGTACTTGCTGACGTAACTTGAGTTCTTATTGAAATATGCGAACATTCAATTTACACTTCAGATCTAAGGCTGTAAACTATAATTAGATATTTAATTTGCTGGCTTTCTAATATTTTTCCTTTATTTGAATTTGCTCTCTAAAATTAATTTGACACACATTTTATTCTTACAGTGTTTCAGTATTTATTTTACAAAAATCATGGTAATTTTAGTCGCATGCTGACATTGTGTATTATGTATTCGAAACAGCAGTTTGCATAGCACACTAAGAGTTTCGAAGTATAATTCAAAATTAATTAGGTTTTTGCGCTAGAATTGGCCCTTTTAATCAACGAGGAATAACTGGTAAAAATTAAAAAAAATAATAACCGCTCCCTGACCGGTGTTCACAAATCTGATACTACGAAAATAGAAAACTAATCCGATCATGTGGAGGTTCATGACTACCAAATGTTTCCCCTATATTTAACGTATAGTAAAAAGGCCAAGTTTGAGGCAAAATATCTCAAAATCCGCCGCATACAGTATGCCACATGCATACCTTTTCTGACAGATCTTAAAAAATGAGTTGATTTAATGAATAAAAATGATGTTTTACAAGGCAGGGTATCACGATGTTTTATCGGATCTTTTCCATGAGGTGATTTTTACGTCCGCACCGAAAGTGATCAGTTGGTATTTAACAGCGACCTCTGTCATAAGAAAACGCACAGTCACTTCAAAATTGGTTCCCCGCTTCGTTTTTTGATAACGTCAACATTGTTATGAAGATGATTTTGTTTTAATTAGTCAATTTTTAACAGCATTTTATAATGCGAATGATGTTTCGATTGTTTTGATTAAATGTTGAACATTTTATTACAAATGAATTAACAAATATTCGGTAGCGTCCATACAATGAATACCTAATGTTGATTTTAATGTGTGATTTTGAATTTAAATGTATTAAATATATTTTAAGGGAAATCATACCAATTTTCAGAATGAAACAAGAAGAACGTGTATAAAAATAAAATTAACGTATAACAAAGATATATTTCAAAATACCTTTATAATTATAAAGATACGAAATACATTAAGTCTTGAAAATAACCAAAATCTAACATCAAATTCACTAACGCAAAAGTAAAAACGGAAATTAGAATGTCATAAAGCATATAATAAGTGAACTGGCGGATAATCCCTTCCATACAATTCTGGTAAAATCCAATTAACCATTGAAAAGTTTAAAAGAATATCTGGTCATCAGATGTCTACTAGTTCATCGTCACTTGCTGCATTTCTTGCTTGGACGCCATTGGATGCTTTGCATCAATGACTTTCTTGTTTAACATGATAAACCATTTGGCGCGAAACATGTTATAGACATTTTGAAAAATAAAGTCGGTTTGCTTTATTTACATGTAGATTTGAATATTTACAAGAATGATTAGTTGTTGATATTTGTAGAAAGTGAGTAGCATTATAGGTGAAAAAGAAAATGTACATACTTTGATATTTTTATCATCTGATATTACTGACTAC
Organism: Ruditapes philippinarum; assembly: GCF_026571515.1. Classification (NCBI taxonomy): domain Eukaryota; kingdom Metazoa; phylum Mollusca; class Bivalvia; order Venerida; family Veneridae; genus Ruditapes; species Ruditapes philippinarum. The sequence continues at coordinate 68,234 of NW_026865263.1, forward strand.
AGTAGTGACACAAACAGAACAATGTTGCACTACTGTCATGTCACATTACATTTACAAGTCTTGTAAGTCTTGTTTGTATTGGAATTACTTTCCTTACCAGGTAGGCATCAGTGAAAGCATTTTTTTTAAAATTTAATATCTGGCCCCTCTGTCATGGACAGTGCATACGATAAGTATAATTACGCAAATTAAAATGATTTACACAGCATCCGGAATAATGTACACTAGTCCTTAATCTAAATAGAAAATGATTTGCGCGCAGAAATGATTTTGTATGGTATCTGTAATGAGCGAATTTTTTACGCGGAGCTTCTCAATTGATGCATTGCAGCAACATTTGTACTTGTATATCAAAGAGTTAAAATTTCATTACAATGTGGATAGAAATACTTGTCAGGTTTCGAGGGGGGGGGGTCAGCTCGGAAAAGAAAGAAACAAAGAAAGTTAAGCCGTGCAAATAAAGTTTTGTGTCGATAATTTTGGAAAATGGGCCCTTTTCGTAAAAATTAAAAAAAAAAATGAAATTAATTTAAATGCAGTGTAATTCTAAACTAGAGTATTGTTTAAAAATGTTAATTAATATTTATCATCATAAACTAGTTTGGGTTTTAAACGATGCATTGCCTTATTTCCATGACTGTCTTATTTTTTATTAAGTGTCCGATACATGGACGGGCTTGTCTGACCAGAGGTCAGAGGGAATCTGGAGATGGTTTAACACGTATAACCATGCATCAATGTCTGACTGGGGTCCAGGGGAGCCAAACAACCTAGGAAATGAAGACTGCGTTGGATTTTATACCGAAAAGAATTATCATTGGAATGACTTCAAATGCAACAGAAAATTAAGGCCATTGTGTGAGAAACTGTAAATTATTGAACATGAGCATTGTTTACGTTAACTATTTTTTGATATATAAGGTTTTGAGAGAAAAAATAAGATGGTTTATTTTATATTTGATGTACATTGTATAGACGCCAGAAATAAACGAAAATGTATACGAAGATTACTAGTAATCAGTCTTGGGTCAATATTGCATATCAAAATAAAAGGTCTAGTGGAATGCACAATTGAATTCATGTGCTCCTAAATTGGTAAGGATTATTTCTAGCTTTTATATTACTCAAAACATTACAATATTGCAATAAAAAGAAAGATAAAAACTCATGGTGTCCATGTTTAAAAAGCACAATGATTATTTTGTATATATTTTAATGTCAATAAAAGTTAACGCCTCTTTTTTATGTTATTCTTTCATTTGTCGACAGCAAACTACTTTAAGTGCTTACGACCACACTGAGTCAATTTTATGATAGATATTTTTAATCTACAGGTTCATTTGAAACTAAGTTATATCTAATTGGTTAAACAATGCAAAGCCATGAAATGGAAGTCCACCATTCTGGTTCCTAACTGCTGAGACTTAGTTGAAACCTTGTTTTAAACATATTATATTAGTGCATTGTTTATCAATGGTTTACCAAGGTAAAGCGTGGTTTTCGATACAGCCATTTTCCCGTTCCAGAAACAATCCTGGTTGAGTTAAACATGCCCCGATTACTGCATATAGCTCTCGACGAATATACATGGTGCATATCCATATCGATACCCTCTGTGAAATGTACTAAAACGGTACCATCTTTGCACATGCACAGGTCATTCTCTGCTGAAAACAATCGGGGGGGGGGGGGGCATATACCATTCCAGTAAATAATGTATCAAAGTTCCAGCTTGCCAAAGAGATCAAATTTCCAATATCATCAACATCTTCATATCCATCCTATGATTATATTACTTTGAGATAACTATTTTACTTCATAACGGAATGAAGAATGATGGTTCCATTTGAAAAGTAAAGATAATTGCCAAAGGAGTTTCAATTCGACCGTTGTTAGTTTGGAATATATTTAGACGATTTAGACAATTAAACAAATATTTATTGTGTTATGTTGAAACTGATCATCTTGTCTTTTTAAGTAATTTAACTTTTAAGACATCATTTTTAGCACTTCTGTTCTAAACAAGCTGCTTATCTTGTCCGAATCGAATACTTTTGGGAGAACAACTTCCTGAAAGGTCTTTCTAAGAATTTGAAAGGTAATAAATCATATTTTTGTCGTACCTTGCTCACATATAAAAATACATGCAATGGCGCCGTTATGCTTGTGAAGACACATATGATTGGTTAAGGCTATTGTTCTCTCATCAGACTACGTGCTAAGCTGCTAATTTCTCTGACTATTATTGACATACATAAGAAAAGATATTGATTATTGTTTTGAAATGTGCATGACTGTATTTACAATAACATAACAAATAATGGCAAGAAAAGACACCCTGCCCATTGGATCTATGGTAATCCGTCTGTCTGTCCGTCCGTCCTTCTGTCCGACATTTTTGTCCGGAGCATATCTCAAAAAGTATTTGAGGTATCAACTTGAAACTTCGTAGGTGGGTTTATCTTTTTAAGGAGGAATGCTGTGCGGAAGAGTGATAACTCTACCTTTTATAATGTGGATAGATTATAGTGAGGAGGTGTGCAGTGCACAAGAATGATAACTCATCCCTGCATATTTTTTCAGTTATTGCCCTTTGTTATTTTTCAAAATTAATTTTTGTCCAGATCATAACTCAAAAAGCCTTTGATATATCAACATAAAACTTCATAGGTGGGTTTATCTTTTTAAGGAGGAATGCTGTGCGGAAGAGTGATAACTCTACCTTTTATAATTTTTGAGTTATTGCCCTTTGTTATTTTTCATACATTTTGTCTGGAGCTTATCTCAAAAAGTACTAATCATTTATTGCCCTTTGTTTTTTATTTCATACTTACTTTCACCTGAGTGGGCATAACTCAAAAGTATTTGAGATGTCAACTTGAAACTTCATAGGTGGATAGATCTCATTGAGGAAGAGTGCAGCACACAAGAATGATAACTCTACCCTGCATTATTTTTCAGTTATTGCCCTTTGTTATTTTCAGCCATCAGTATTCACATAGGTTTCAAGTCTGTAATCACTTCAGCCATCAATTTTCATTACCAAAAGACCTCTTAAAATTGAATTATTCTCCTCTACTACATATACATTCTTTCAATGAGCAAACACATTCGGCGGGGGATGGCCATGTTAACATGGCTCTTGTTTAAAGAAGGTTACACATTAAAAACATACAATAGCAATCATTTATATCTTATTTCCAATGTGGCCCTCTGAAATAGAAAACAACAACAACAATAACAGGACATGCATAGGTAGAAAAATTCGTTCGTTCATTCATTTATTCATTCATTCATTCATTCATTCATATGAACATCAAGATATGTTTTGTATTTTTTTTAAAACATTTAAGGTTAATAACATTACGAATATTTAAAGGTATATTGTTCCAAATGTTCATGCCATAATAAGAAAATGTGTCTTTATTATAATTTATTTTAGGTCTTGTCCATAATACAATATCTTTCGTGACCTAGATCTTAAGTTATATATTTTGTTTTCGGATAAAGTCATCAGTATACAGTATTTGTATGCCACAAGTACAATAAAAAGAAGTCACTTTTACACAAAATTAAAATATATAGAAATGTTAAATTATATTACTTCGTTAAGTCGAGATATTAAAATTTTGTTTTTATTTTCGTATGAAAACATTCATTTATCATGGTCCAAATTAATGGCGAGACTAAGCTGAGCATAAATATTAGTAATGAAACAGCTTGAACAATAAAGAGAAATTATTTAACAAATGTTAAAACATATGATTGCTATTAAGACAACTTAAAGCAATTGTTAAAAAGTAACACCTATTCCTATATAAATATTTAAGTAACAATGTCAATAATGCATTATAAAACAAAAATAATACATGTACATGGTCATTTACATTAGATTTCTTGAAAACATAACTTTTCTTCTTTTCGAGAAAGAACATATTCCATATAGATGAACTTAAGCGTATATCTACAAACACTACATATTATCACGTAAATAAATTCCTTATTATTTTGCTGTGAAACTACAAAACCGTAAAATAATCTGAACTTTTTTGTAACAAATATTCCAAATTGTTTCCTCGAACCATGTTAAGTCAAAGTCTTTAACGCCGCTATAAATAACATTTACTCACTTAGTCTCCCTCTTCGTTATGAAGATTTCAAAGTATAAAGCTATGCCTAATCACACATTTTTATAAAATTAACGATAATGTTTTCAAAATTTTAAAAGGTCGATTCTGAATAGAGTTATAACATAGAATAACAAAGCAGTAGTAGTGCGTGGGGTTAAAGAGACCCATGTACGACTCAAAGCTTTCTGTGTTATAAGTCTCTGATGGAATGTCTCAGTTATCTAACGCACATACATACTGTATTGATCGTAAATAGAAAATAAATGTTACGGAACAAATATATATGATGTTATTTTATTATAGTTATAACGTTTTAGCAATGAGTTCATACATGCGCAATTTCTTCCTTATTTACAATAATTATCCTTCAAACAGGTATTTTGGAACTATTATCTTTTCAAAAACGAACTATAATGTTGTAAACACATCAGCTATATAGCTATATACACTTTAAATGAACATTTGTGAAGTTATAAATGAATATTTAAAGGAAATTTATAAAGCAATATCAATTTGTAAACTCGGAATCTTTGAAAAAAAGGTAGATTTGCGTGTAATTTTACCTTCCATACACCAACTTTCATAAATCTTTTATAAGAAGCTGCAATACGATAAAAAGGCACAGAAAGTTTATTAGAACATATATATACATTCATTACAGAAACAAAAGACAATAAATAGAATATTCTAGATGGACAAACAATCATTTATTGTTGGTTTTTCAATCATTTGTTGCTGTTAATTTACAATTGAATCAATAAACCTTTCTTTCAGTTTTTAGATCATAAATTAGAGAACTAGACGCCATAAATTTGCAACTTCCTCAGTAAATTTTATGTTAAATTGTAATATTCTCTTTCAAACACAGCTAACATTGCTGTTATAAACACATCAAAATATTGTACGTATATTGTCAAGGTCATATTAACATTATCAAAAGCGCTAATTGCTTGCATGACCAATATTTGTATGAACAATATCTGTCAAAATGCTTGTTTGTTTTCTAAGTTTTATTTCTTTACCACCTTTTAATCTTTACCTTAACATAATCATACAACAATTCATTCATTTTACATATCTCATTTCAACATATTCATTTTTTTCATCAATAAAATATTCAAAATTGTTTACTTCTTAAAAAACACATTATTCTGGATTTACAAAGCCACTTTGAATTTTCCCCACCATTTCTGAATGATACAAAACGACAACATTCACATATATAATTCAGAAGAAAAAAAAACAACAAAAAAACAACAACAAAAAGAACAACAGCAATTACTTTTTTATCATTTAAAATTGTCGTCATCCACGAAGTAACGAGCAGAATATACTCTAATGGTAATGCCTAATGAATGGTCATGTGCCATGTGATTTGTGTTTACTATATCATTTCAGCAATGTTTCTATCTTGTAACTTATGGCTCATTTACATCACAATAAATCCTCGTTACAACAGTAATGTTAGTGAATACTTCGTTAAAAACAGTCAATAAATCAGTACTTAACATAATTATACCCTAGTATATTACTCATATAATGTTATGATATTTACATTGTAAGTCGTGTAGTAATGTATCAAGCGTGTACCCTGTGCACACATAACCTTAAATGACAGGCCATTTCCACGTGCAAGTAGTGCAAACCAAAATTAAAGGAGAGAGTTTCTAAAAAAGCTTCTAGCTTTCTACTCAATCCTTTTTGCATTTTATTGTAATATATTGTGTATATATATATATATATACATTTGCTGAAATAAAATATTGTTTAAACCAAACCAAAATGAAACAACATACATGTACTATTATGTTGAATAATTCAAGTATGCCCTCGATCTGAAAATGACCTTCACTGTCAAGATCAGAGATGAGAAATTTTAATCAATTTTCATACAAGAAAGTTATGTTTTCTTGGAATAACCTTCAACAATAATATTCTACCAAAGATTAAAAAAATAAATAAATAACCAGCGACTGATTGGCCGTGCAGCGTATTCCACTCGCTAAGATTTCCTAGATTTTAAATCGATAACCATTTTTATTTTTGCGTGTCATCTTGCTTCACAACATGGGCCATCTTTCCTTAAAATTGTTTGAAATTAACAGACTACTGCTACTTTGCATACACATATAGATCTGAATGATGAAGCGCCACTTCAAAGATTACGCCACTTGCAATGCCAAAGGGAAGTAACTTTGCAAAACTAAAATTGTATAAGATGGGGGCATGCTTTAAAAGGATACACAGACTAAGAGGGAATAATCTAAGGGGAAACTATATATTTATAATTAAGCAAAATATATACAAAGACACATTGTGTTTTCTCTATCTTGATTCAACCGAATCAATAATGAACATCCGCTCTCAAAAATCTTAGAGATATAGGTGCATCGTTCTCTAGTTGTAATAGGTTGCACAAGCCAAGCTGTTTGTTTCTCCAGGTATAGGCCAAACAAGCTTTTCTTGAGGTAAAGGCTACTGTGACATCGACCTTTGACTAGCTGATCAAATATCAAAAGGTCATCTGTTAGTCAAAAGGTCATTGTAAATTGTAGAATTGTATTCCTAAGTGTTTTCTAGTAATTTTGTCATACAAGCATTTTGAGTTCAAGGACAAAGTGACTTTAACATTTGATCGACTGACCGTCATCTACTGATTAGATAATAGAGGTCATTCTTCAATATTGTAAAGTTAAGACCACAAAATATAGCCAAACTATACACAAGCGACACAATACACAATCGTTTGTTTGTTTCAGCATGTTGTCCAGATGGCTGGATATCGTACAAGTCACATTGTTACTTGATAGGACGCGTAAGATGTACGTTTATGGAGGCACACATAAGACAGTAAACATGTTATATAACATCTTTTTTATCTATTTAATAGTTTGATGTTATAGGAAAAATACAATTTTCCAGATCCGTTGATATTAAATACGATCGGCAACGAACGTAACAATTTCATGAAATATTTGTGCTCATTTATAAAGATATACATGCTTTGTGTTTACTTTATTACATTTTACAGAGATAAACGTTAAGCTTTAACCTTTTACTTAATTGAATAAAAAGTTTCCAATTACAATTTTTTACTGACATGCATTGTCATTGATAGATGCATATTTCAGTCTTTTACAAGTCTACAACTGTACACGTGCTAAGACTGATTGCTTAATCGTGTGACAAACCAATCTTTATTTAAAATGTGTCAAAATTCATGTGTACTTATATGACTTGATACATATTATTGAAAGTTTCTATATCATTTACCATTGCAAATATTTTCCAAAATTTACCTTATATCATTCAGAGAATTGTGAAACAGTTTATGTATGACCACATATTTTTTGTAGTTAAAATCATCTTGCCAGTTTATGGGCTTAACAAAATTTAATAATAATTATTTTAGTACTATTGTTCGCTACGAGGTGGTCACCTTGTCCAAATCGACGACTACTGGGAAAATAAATTTCTGAAAGATATGTTGAAAAATTTGAGAGGTAAATATATCTATATGTCTTATAGTGCCTTGCCCATACATGTGTAAAATGACACCGTGACTGGTAAGGGGTAGAGACTCTGTTTTTTCATTCGAAAAAATGTGAATTATGTAAAATTATATTACGAACAAAGATTTGAAATTTACTAAGCTTAAGATATGACAAAAGCGCGAATTAAGCAAGACATACCTTTAATTTCACATGTATATACCATATAGTTTTCAACGAACATGTTATTGACAGAGTCAAAACTATGTACCCAGCTTTTAGTGTTTCAATTGGTCAAAGTGAATACTGATTCTTCTTTAAACTTAAGTTTCAAATATAAAAATTGATGCTGCCATGTTGCCGATCTTAATATGCATTATAACAAAATGAATACAATAGAAAAAAAAATCAAGCAATACGCTTATTGAATTAAGGAGAGTTATTAATTAATTGTCTTTTGCTTTAAAAAGTTCTATATACAGGTACAAAGGATATAAAAACAACTGATTACATTCAGTAAAATGATACTGTGAGCATATCATTTTATAGTGTACGATACATAGACAGGATTGTCCGACCAAATGTCGGAGGGTATTTGGAGATGGTTTGGTACAAACAAACTCGTACAATTTTCCGACTGGGGTCGTGGACAACCGAACGACTACCGTGGAAGGGAAGATTGTATGGGATTTAGGCCACAACATAATTACTATTGGAATGATTACTATTGCTACGATAAAAATATACCATTATGCGAGAACCCGTAGTAAAATAAAATGCAGTGTTAACAAAAATGCATGAAGTGATATCTTATTCTTTTTGGGAAATAAAAGTGAATTAATCTTATTGCCGTACCTATTTGTGTAAATCTCCTTTATCATCCAAATTGCACATTACTCTTTCTTCTATTTGGATGATAGAATAACCCATCGTGAACAACGAAAATAGAAAAACATAGTATAACACGCAATCCGTTGTAAAGATGAATACTGACCAACTCACTCTCTTACATTTATGATCATTTTTCATATTAATTGTATCTTTTCGAAGTATCGACACCTGTTGAAGTATAAAGTATTATGACTTTTAAAAAAAATATACATATTGATTCTCGTTTATTAATCTACAGACAAATAAACTCTATCTCTATAAAATAATGGCTCAAGTTAAGAAATCAGACATATAACATATTAGTTCCCAAAAGTTAATCAATCACAAATTTCTTATTTCAATTAAGAAATATTGAAACAATGAGACAGAGTTTCATCCAATCAATCAATAGTTAACTGAATTCTTATCAAAAAAGTGTTTTTTTTTACGTACACATATATATTTATATATATATTATGTTTCTTAATATTTTAAAAAAAAAACAAAGAAAAAGACAACCCGACTGAGAAAAACATTTATGAAGATTATTCTAATTACAGCTATGCATTCAAAATTCGAGGTAAAATATTTAGACTTAAACGTTTGTCTTGAGGGACGTTGCACCTTTCCGTTATCTCTCATGAACAGACTCACCCATTTAGTGTTGAATATTTACCTCTTAAGCAGGTGCTATGGGCGTGAGGGAAGTTGCACATTTCCATTATACCTCATGAACATTCTCAATCCAACCGAGTCTGTAATGTTCATGTTATTTTCTTGCTTCTATTGCTTCCAATACAAATTTTAACCATTCATGTACTGGTGCAATCAAACTAAGCCTTCAGCTTTTTGACGTTTTTGGGCCATCTTTAGACAATTTCTTTTTCTCTATTAAGTTTGCAATATAAATGACATCAAAATGTTGAAAATCAAACTACCAAAAAACGGATCCTTCACTTTTATTAAATTATGACAAACGATCATAATATTCTGTTGTCGAAAGATGTTGCAACAGATGTTTTACGGAACTCGGCAAATGTGGGGATTTCCATGCTAATCCCTCGGTGTAAACAAACTTTTACCGTTATAGCTTCACAGTGCACTATCGGTCACAATATATTAGTTAACCTGTTGCACTTAATTTCGAAGGTTTGTTTGGACCCCTGAATTAGCTGGTAATGTTCAAATATTATTTATTTAGACGGGCTTTTGGACATTAGTGGAGCTCCTTTTAAATTGACCAAAGTGCTATTTAAATACATTGAAATGTATTATATGATGCTGATAATGTATTTTTGTTTGAAAAAGACACAGTGCATTGTAATTCAGATATAAAAATTCTTCATTATAAACTAGAAGCAAAATAGTGCACGTATAAAAATTTGATCGCAATAAAAAAACGGAGATGTAAATGGAGTTCAACTGCAACATAAAATTACATAACACCTTCAAAACGTAACCTCCTAAAACAAACTGCAAATAATAATTTAAGAATTTATTCTATAACATATCTTGTACAATAAGATAGAGGCATAAAGTCTTGATCATATTTTGTACGTTTATGCATAAGGATTTATTACAGAAGATTAATATTGGTTACATTTTTAATTACATGTATTTACATCCATGGTAAAATGAATATTGCCACTTCATTATAAAGTTTTGATACACAGACAAAGTTAAATTTTACAATCACATTATACACAATGTAGGAAAATTATTGAAATAAAGTACGGTCTAGATGCGTAAATAATAATTAAATTTTCTTTCTCAGCATTTATTTAGAATAGCATCATTATACCCTTCTTTCAGTTTTGAGATCATAAATTCTAGAACTAGACGCCATGAATTTGCAACTTCCTGAGTAAATTTTATGTTAAGTTCTTTTTCAAACACAAATAACATTGCTGTTATAAACAGATCAAAATATTGTACGTTAAATCCGGTATAGTGAATATGCTGTTGTCCGAGTCCAAATAACAATGACGTCATTGCCGTATCAAGGTCATTGACATTATCCACAGCAGCACCAACTGCTTGCATGAACCGAGAAGCATGACCACGGAAGTGGGTGTCACGCATTAATTCCTCGCCAGTACAATCCCTGAAAGGAAATATCTGCTTAATTTCTGGTTTCAAAGAAAAGATTTTTAGAAATATTTTCGCCCCAATTCCTGGCATATCCTTGGATAGAATTTTCCACGTCTTCTTCACATTACGTTTATCATAATCATTCACGATACGCCTGTCGTTCATGCCCAGTTTGCCGTTATGTTTGTGACCAATAGTAACACTTCTTGATGGAGAGCACCCCATATTTACATAAAATTCGTTTGTTGTCTCTTTTAATATTATTTCTTAAAAAAGGTTAAATTTCAGATATTTGAATTTACTGAAAAGTCTTTTTTCATTGTTTTCTATGTGTCGTTTAGTAACACCTTTAAATCTTTTTAACACCACAATTCAACATTACTCTTCAAGCTAGTTATCATTTTACATATCGTATTTCAACACATTAATTTGTTCGTCAATAAAATATTCAAAATTGTTTACTTCTTAAAAGCCCCACATTTTTCTGGATTAACATAGCCACTTTGAATGTTCCCCACTATTTCCCTACCGTTTCTGAATGATAAAAAATAACAATATTCCATATTTATTTCCGAGACAAAAACAACAACACATTTTTATCATTTAAAATTGTCGTCATCCACGAAGTAACAATGAAAATAATAGAGCAGAATATACTCTAATGGTAATGCCTAATGAATGGTCATATGTGATTTGTGTTTACTATATCATGTCAGCGATGTTTCTATCTTGTAACTAATGGCTCATTTACATCACAATAAGTCCTCGTTACAACAGTAATGTTAGTGAATACTTCGTTAAAAATAGTCAATACATCAGTAGTTAACATAATTATACCCTAGTATTATAGTAGTTACTCGACGGGAAACATTTATTGGGTGCAAACAAAACTACTAGTATTAAGGTGTCAATTTGAAGGTATGTTCAATAGAAAAAAGTTACTAGATATATCAATGTGATATAAGAATCGAAACCCATTTCCCAGTTAAGAATTATTCATTTATTCGTTTTTGGTGCCCTTTTAGGTCAGTCAAAAACTTTGAATTTAAACTCCGAGTTGTTCGTACAGGCGTCCGGGCCGAGTGGTTAAGGCTGTGGTCTTCAGATCATTTGCCCTCACCACTGTTGGTCCGAATCCCGACAGAGACTTTGGACTCTTTCATATGAGGAAGTTATCCAGATACTTTATGGAATGTTGGTGGTTCTACTCAGGTGCCCGTTTGTGCCTGAAATATAGCAAGGAAGGACATCTGAGGTTTCCTCCAATAGTAAAGCTGGAAAGTCGCCTCATGATCTCTATACTGTATTGGTGCGTCATAAAACCCAACCATGAAAAAGTGTTCGTTTTTTGGATATAAATGATATTGGAACATATATATGTGTAACAATCAATATTAGTACACAAACACATGTGTTAATAATGCCCTTGCAAATACCTTCAATAACCTCAATCATAATGTAGCCGAATATGTTGAATAATATCATCTGATTTCAAGCTAGATTAAAGGAAATCTGCAGATTCATTTTGGAGACAATAGTGCCTTAAGGGCACTCGATTTTTTCTCTCTAAAAAGCCTGAAAGTTACATTATACACCTCTAAGAGGTTTTCGCATGACCCAAAACACAACTATAGTACCGTGTTCATATTATTTAATGTAATCAAAAATGATATCCATTGAGTATATCCAGGAGAAAATCTAACAAAGCATAGACAAGTAAGTTTAAAATGAATTTATGGTTGTTTAACTGTGTAGAAGGCTATAAACGTGTAGACAGACTTTCAACTCCGTTCCTGGAACCAACCAGCACCGAGCAATCAGTGTAAAGTTCAAGCCCCGTCTTTGGCAACAACTCAAAGACGCAACGGCTTGCCCTAGACATGGTTTAACTATAGGCGGTCAGGGAACCTGAGATTACTTTCCGATGCGTTCATCACTTTGCCACGCCGTCATTCGTTTTTTTAAATGCTCTTTTTAAATGATCACGGTAAAAGTATTATAATTTCATTCCATTTCATGTGTTGTCAAAACGCAAAAGAAGAATAACTTTAACTGTACTAATTGTAAAAACGCAAAAGAAGCAACAGATGTCTCAACTTTATTATCGATGAGTAACGTTTGGGAAACTATAAGAGGACATCAAAAGTAAAAAAAAATGAAGAAACAAAAATAACATTTTTAGACTTAACGAGCCTTCAACATACAAGTGCTGTGCCATGGAAATCCATGAAATCCAAGAATTTTTCTATGAATATTTATGGCATAAAATAATTTTGTTTTTATATGGGATTATATCATTGAGGTATAAAAAAGCAATCACAGAGAAGAACGAATGGCGTTTTTGAATATATGGTTTATGTGAAATACCAATACATCGGTTAATATTTTCAATCAGGAAGAGAATATCACCCGTTTTATGTACATGGATCTGTGCGCATGACCGTTAAGAAAATGTGGTAATCTGCTATGTAAGCATAGCTATCATACACCGTTTCATAAGGTTAATTTATTGTCAAAATGAATTTAAAGACGGGGCAAATAATGTGTATAATTGTATGTTTTGTCGCTATTTTTGTTGGAGTTCTGACAGGTAATCTAAAAAAATAATTTAATACTTTATTAACATTATTTAAATTTTAAAAGTTTGTTCTATCAAAAAAGTGTTTCAAACTAAATCTTTGGACAGCCAATGTTTTCAAACATTAATTTTAAATGAAAAAAAAAACATAACCATAATTCAAACAAGATAAAAACAAAAAGTATAACACTTGTGTAGCTATCAAATGAGTTGCCCCATTATTTTATTACTTTTGATAAACTCCTCTGTTTTATCAGATACTACTCTTTTAGCATTCAAGTAACAATAAAGTTCAAAGACAAAGAAATGTGCACTTATTATATTGATATGCAATTAAAATACGCAGGGTGCTTTCATTAATTGAATTTTATCCATGGTATCGTTTATGTGTTAAAATGTCTTAATGTTTTTACTGATGATTCTCAATTCGACATGTTATTTTTTAACTAAAACTGTATATTGAATATTGCTGTCAGAATGAGATGACCCGTATCTAATTATTATTTATTTAAGATGCGACCTCAACAAACTGCTTCAGCTCGGCTACAGGTATTTATTTCGTTTTGCTCTTAATTTCTCCAAGAAAGACAAAAAAAATAAATAAAAAAATACAAATTTTTATATAACATATTGATAAATAGAGAAATGTATTATGAGCCGTGTGCATTGTTAATATCAGAAACATACGTGTACAAAATTCAGTTACATAACAAAACTTAATCTAAGTTTTCTTATATCAGATGTTAAATACCTTTTAAGTTTCAAAGTATTCTAGTTTACTAGCACTGCATAACGTATTGGAAGAGTGAAATTTAAAACAGTTAAAAGTGCACATTAAGTTAATGTATTAGAATGACAATATTATGTACTCGTATTAGCTAAAGATCTTATTAATTTTCCACTCAACAAATGTTCTAAGTACTGCAATCTTTCAAAAATATGTGTATCTACTGAACGAAACCCCGAAAGCGCATGTTTTTGTATCATTTTAAAACTTTTAGAATTAAAAATCAAAATGCACCATCGAAGCACTCCTTTTGTCTAACGTAAATCTGAAATAAACGAAATGAAATTTTTTTTTCCCTTGCAAAAAAATTTCGGTTTTATTTTGGAAAAAAATTTTGATGTACTATTAGTTATCCCCAAAAAACGGTTTTGTTTGGTCGACCGCCCGGTTTTAAAAACCGCCCTTTTAAAAGGAAAAAAAACCAGGAAATGAAAAAAATTTCTTAAATTGTTTAGTCCATAATCTAAAAAAACCCCAATTTCATTTTCAGACCCTATGCCAAAAAGCACAAATTCCTGAAATTTTCCCAAAGTATCATCAAAGAAACCATTTTTTCTTTGGGTAACCCCAAAAAATCACCCTTGGGCATTTTGTGACGTTTACTCAATTTAAAATCTAATGGTACAGAATAAACCCATGAGGCAAAAAAAAAAAAAGTTGTCCGAGCATGTACATGTGTGGAACAAAGTTTCCTATCTGGATGAACGGTAAAAATACTGATAAGTATTCTATATTTTAAAATGTATTCAACCAGTTCGATTAAAATGTACATTTGTAGATGTAACATTTTAAGTAAACAAAGAAGCAGGTTTTTTTTGTTTAAAAATCCCGTAAAACCAGAAAATTTGTGAGACAAATTTTTGATTGAATTTTTGTTGTTATATCTGAAATAAAGTAAATAAAAAAGGTTTTATAATATTAACTATTGGTTTTTTCCTTTATATTCCCTGATTACACGTCGTTTCTAGGGCAGAACCCAAAACCCGGGGGAAAAGGGGGGTGGTGAATCGTAAATTCCCCGTTGGGAAGAGATTTTGACATTTTTTGTTCCCGAGGACGCTAAATTAAAAAGCTGTCATTGTGTTTCAGTTTTATGGCTTATTGTTTTTGTTGGGCCTGCCTTTGTTGCCATCAAAAAATTTTTTTTTGGGAATCGTATTTTGTTTATACTTAAATTTTTAAAAAAGTTTTGTCTTGATAGATTTCTTAAACAATTTGTATCTTGGAATGAAAGATGTTGACAGCGTTACATCTTTTTTGATAGACCCTATTTAAAACATTTGTGTATTATTTCTTGCCCCTCTTAAAAGTTTAGCTTAAAATTCAAAATAGTTTCCTTTTGGGCCTTTTTGTTGAATTTTCAAGGGGTTTTGAAACAATGATCTTTTTTTCTTCTTTAAAATTTTAAAAAAAAAGGGGCAACCGCGGTTAGAGGGAAAATAAAATTTCCAACAGAATTTCAAATAATTACGATCAAAAATTTTTATTCATTTTTAAAGATAACAAAAGACATCTACCACTTTAACAACCCCGCAAAAAGATTTAAAATTTAAAAGACCTTAACAAATACCCCGCGAAAGATTCAACCCAAAACCAAATTTTCCCGCAGGAACGGACTCGTAAAACAAAGGAACACCCCAAATTTCAACCAGACAGAAAACAAACTACAAGTCCGGGGTCTGAAGACTCAGGGACAGTTTTTAGAAAAAAGGTAAACCTTACTTATAAAAATTTTGTAAATTTTCACCGGGGTGATCTTCCCTTTAAAAACCATGATTGAAAAAAAAATTGAACAATTTTGCCTCGTTTTCATTTTTCCCCAGTCAAAAAATTTAAAATTAAACCATATTCACTCTTTCTAGCCCCCGTTTTCATCTTCCCATCCGAAAATTTCCATTTGTAAATCCATATTGGGATCGATTAAAAATGTTATTTTTGAAGAAAAATTTATGCGAAATTTTTCCCTTGTTGGTTTCCCCTACTGATTCTAAATTGGGCTTTTACAAAAGCTTCAACACCTTAAAAAAAATGGGTTTTAAAAACTTAATTTATAAGAGGGGTTAGTAAGATCCCTAGTGCTTTTCTGTTTTTTTTGTTGTGGGGGGTAGGTAATGCTTTTGAATTTAAAAAGTGTGCATTAGGTGAAAATGGGGTTTTTTTCCTTAAAGCCAATTCACTACATCAAATATTTTGGGGATTTCCCTGAAGTGTTGCAATAAGTTAAGAGTTTCAAATAAAAAATTTAAAAAAAAAACCTAGGTTACATGTCTACGGGAGACTTTTAAAGTTTAAAATTTTCTTTCAAAAAAAACCATTTCCGGGCTGATTTTTCGAATGCATTAAACGAGATGTGGGGATGTTAAAATTTATTAATTTTTTTAATTTTAATGTTGATCAGTATTTATAAATGGATTTTTCCAAATTTCCCGTTTTGGGGAATCAAATTTTCTCAAAATGAAATTTGGGGAACCAAAAAAGGATCGTTTAAATCAGGGGTTAAAAAAATGTCTCCTTTTAGTCTCGAAAGGGAATGAAAATAGTAAACCAAAGGGCCCTTTTTAAATTTTAAAACCAAATTGTTTTTTTATGAAATCAAACAATATATTTTACTTGGGATGGCAAACTAGAGAAAATCGATTCAAACTTTTCCAAAAACCAAAAAAAATGTTTTTGATTGAAAGAAAACTAACTTATGATTATATTGATAAAATTTTAAAAAATAGGGATATTCAAGTTTTTTCTAAAAAAATACATGATTTATTTTTATCGAGGGTATGAAAATAAATTTTTCATGAGTGGGGGACCACGAGTGAAATATGGTTTTTTTCATGCCACAAGATAAGTATATAATAAAGTAATTTATCAAGAACAAGACGTTAATGTTTACTTTTTTGGTTTCTGTCGTATTTTAAACTTTTGTATAGTGTCTTTTTCTCTGACCCTAACACCATGTGTTGTATATGTACAGGTATGTACTGTGTATCATTCGCTACCTTGTTGTACAACGTACACTATTTTGCTATTGTATTGCGTACATCGGTTTGAAAAGTTTTGTGTGTATTTGGTCCGGTGGTCTAGATTTACATTATAATTATCTTTACGAGATTATTTCAAATGTAATGGGCACTAGTGAATTATACGTCATGCTTTTGTTCGTCATGTGGTTATCATTAATTATTAAAAAAATCTTTAAAAAGCATTTACAAACAAAAAAAAACATATTAAAATTTTTTTTAATTTAAACCCCTACTGTGATAATTTTGATTTAATCATCTTTTCAGCAGACGAGAACAATACTACCCAGTTAACTATAGCAGTATCAGTGATTGGTTTAATGATAGCAGTAATCTGTGGCTTACTGATCGTTATCAGTCACCGGAGGCGGTAAGTAATCTTTTATTGTTTTAATTTCATAATATTAAAGCTATTCTTCTTACAATTAGATAATAATCACATAATAATGATATTGAACAAGACGTACATAACTAAAAACATAACATAACTAAAGTTAATCATGATTAGCAAACACAGTTAACAAAAGACTTTATAACAATATTAAAACTAAAGCATATTAAATAACAACAGCGAATTAAGGAGGTAATGTGAATAAGCTCGACCAGATGTAACATTGTTTTTGAAATTCGAGACTCGATATCGTCATATATTTGGTAATTTTACAAGTCACGGGCCAAAACCATTTATAAAGGCTTTCCAATTTACTACCAGGCAACCGTATTTTTAAACGGAAATGATTCGAACTATGACCAAGCTTAAAAGAACCAATGTTAAAACATAATCTTAGATTTATTTGCAAAAAAAAAATGTCTCATTTAGTTTGCAATATTCAATATCCATCCAATACGCGAAAGAAGGGCCACAGCTCATTTTAATTGATAAGATTGTTATCCTGTTCATTTTGAATTATTTACAGAGTGACAAAGGTAAATGGTGAAACTGAGAAGGAACACGAGTATGAAACAACAAAGATTCCAGTTGTTAATGAGAATGTTTATTACGTCATTACTCCCGATACTCTAGATTAAGGAAAGTTTGGAGATGAAAAGTAGAAATGCTTAGGATCAATTCACTCCCGAAGAGAAAACTAACCACTTTCTTAAACTGCAATAAGTGTTACAATATTACTTTAAAAGATGCAGAAAAAAATATTCAAACCGCAGTCATAATCAGCCACAAAATCGATATTGCATGAGCTTGATACTGTTAACTGAACATATAATAAGTGAATGTTTCACAGAAACGATAATTCTTATGGATAAAGAATATTTAAAACTGATAAAGGAATTAAAAAGTATTCATTTAGAGTATAACGTTGTTTTGTAAATGACTTGACATTTATAGATTTTCTTATACAAGCTATTTACGAACTATTTTATGTTAACTTACATTGTAAATCCTTTTTACTTATAACAAAGTTTTGTTAAAGGTTTTTATTCAAAATTTTTTTTATTGGTTTTAAAAAAAATAAAAAGGAGTTTAATGCTTTTCCCTTTTTTTGTTTGCAAATATCGTATACAAAAGGGAGTGATGAAACGCAAGAAAACAAAAAAAATAAGGGGATTAAGTTAGATTTGTATTGTTGTTGTTGGGCTTTAATTCACAACGACACTTTACATGTCATATGGCGATTTTCCAGTTTTACTGGTGGAGGAAGTTCCCAGGTTAAACAATGCATATTGTTTTCCCCAATTATCTATTATATCGACGTTTTTGAAAGTTATCTATATTGTTTTATTATGATATCACATAATCTTTATCAGATCTGTCGGTGTAAATTTAAAAAGGTATCTATTTCAACAAATTGACAGTCTTATAAGTGATCTCTTATTAAATTATCACCCAATACTTGCGTTGATATCAAATTGGCCAATGCACATAAAATATTTCATTGCAATAAAATATTTTGATTAACAAAGTATTCATGTTTGTCAGCTCTAAGATGGTGTGGATTACATATACAGGTGTAAGGTTTAAGGTTAGCGACAGTGGTAACGAAGGAACTGAAGCATATAACTGTTCCATTTTTAAGTAGGTCACTACAGATAGGATCTTTTACAATAATCTCTAATTTCCGTCGAATTAACTTGGCTAGCTTTATTTCAACAGATAGGCGTCCTAACTAATGGTTTGTAATTAAATGATCACCTTATACCAACATTAAATAAAAATTGTCTAATCGGGAAAAACTTTGACATACGTAATAACAGGAAACTCGTTTAGGAACAATTGTTTGAAAGCGACATCATTGACAAATAACCCTGTTCAATATTTATATATATAATTATATATAATTCGTTGATTTAGAACAAAAGATTGTCAGTTACTATTATGAAAATTATTTCAATATATATAATGAATACAAAAACACCAATGTATTTATACTTAGTATCTGAAAATAAGGAAGTATTTAGGCGAAATAATACAATAAGACTGAAAGAGAGAAAAAATCCCCATTTTAATGGTAATATATATTCTTTTGTTTTAAACCAAATTTAATCATATGAGGTTGCATAGTTATGACCTTGTCAGACAGAAAAACACAATTGGCATATACGATTACCAATAGCAGACCATACTTCCTTGATAACTTGTTTCTAACTGCAGGAACATTCAAATATCATAAATCAAATGATTTAAAACTATTATTTTTACCTACCTATTTACCTCTCTAAGTTTCCTTTACTTTATTGTACTAAGATGGTGGAAATCTCTTGTATTTCCTACAATTTTATCATTGGTGACTATATCTTTGGTATTGCAATATAAAGTCTTCAGTTTCTTCTATCAAAGTACAACATTCACATTCATCGTTTATACTATAGCAGATGTGTTTATTTGAAATTATTTCTTTTTTCAAGTTTTCCTAAAAATGTATGATTCTCTTATACCTGTAATTCGATGATATGATAATCGATTTTGATTATATTTTGGTTCTTCCGATTATAGTTACAAATGTCATATGTTTTCTGAAAAACTGTTCTAATTTTCAAGCGCATTTTCAACTAGAGGGGGTAATAGTTGTAATAAATAAAATGGCTATGAATTATGTTTTGTTAGTGTTATTTCTTTGCATGCTTAAACTAGTTTTTGAATATTCTTTCTGTCAAAGAACACTCACCAGGTTTCTTGTAGTAAAAGGTAGACACTGTCAAACCGATTAAAACTCTGGTGATGTTATTTAATTATTTTTCAAATATCTTTCTGATACAGAGTTCAGGCATCACATATTCTAGACGTGGGACTCAATGTGATAAATACATCTTTATATCATTGAGCTTACTTCTTTGAAATTGTTTCGAAGTTTATGAAGAAATAATTGTTGAAACCTGTTCGTGCCATGGTGATAAAAAAAAATAATAAAATACACATGTCGAAATTTAATTGAGGATGACCTCTATCACAAAGCAAAAAACAATATCCGGTATATCTCAGAACCTCAACTTTTGGATTTTCGTATCGTCCGGCTCCTGTCGGTAAAGGTATCTATAGAGTAAATGATATTATTTATTCAAATAAATAAAACATTATGCTTCTTTCCCTTTCTAATGTCATGGGTTAATAAATGAAATAGCCAATCAAATTTCAGTATACCTCCTACAAAGATTCATGTTCATGACTTCCGCGTTTTGAAATTATTATGGCATTTATCAATCACTGCACAGACCGCGATGGAGGCAACATGGATTGCTCATGTAGCTATAATGTTTGCTGTTTGTAATTCATTGGTTTGTAAGTAAGATTTTCTTTATTATTTAGATTCAATATATCTTTAGAATGATACCAGTTACGAATTTGAATGGTTTGGTTTTGGAACCCTAGAACGATGTAAGTCAAAAAAGTCAGAATCCTTTTATTTAGTCAATGGTCATAATAACATGACAACAGACATTGCAAAAGAACTATACTATTTTAACACAGGTGGGTTAAACCAAAATGATAAGTACTATAATAATAAAGAATCCTCGCCAAAAGCGTTCCAGTTACTGTGAAATAAATTATACTTGTACTGAATATTAATAACATATGGCACAAGAATGACAGAACAATTTGACGGGGATATCAGTGAAAAAAAGCTTTGACACTTTTTCCATTCACAAACATAAATATCTTTTAAAGACTGTAATTGATTGTATTCGTTTTTACAACAAGCACAAGTAATCTTAGAGATATGAAAAAAAAGACAAAACGAAAACAAGTGGTAATGTAATAGCGTAGTAAAATATGTCATTGATATTAACAATATTATAGACGACCTTTTAATCATATTTTATGTCATTGACTGGCAATTAAGTTAGGAGAATTGAGTCACAGGTAATTCGTGTCGAAAAGAGTAACATGGCTGGCAAAAATTAATGCTGGGAGAATTAGATCCAGGGGAAAGCATGATGAAATAAGGTATGCCATTGTCGTATGAAAGAAACGTTACATCGAGGGAAAGGGAGTAACTTAATAATATGACAGGTAGTTAACATGCGCAAAAACAACGATAATCTAATATGTTCCGTAAATAACAGTTTTAGTATTTTACGACTAGCTTTACGCTTTTAGTGTTTCAAAATGTGTAGTGTTAAGTTGTTAATTATTCTTGATGACATTTGGATTCTTATAATAACAGAATATTACTCTGGAATCATTTGTTTCCTTAATTTCTAAACAATTTACACAACATAATTGCATGTTATTCATCACTAAGTGTTTGACATTCTGTACAAATTATTTCATTAAATGAAGTCTTATTATAACGGAGTATTTCTACAGGCAGTCAATGATTTGATGACGCAGTTTCAGGGGTAAGTTGTTTGAAAAATGGTAAGGCTTTATTCGTGTTAGTGCTGCTGTTTGAAAAAATAATACAGTTTAACAAACAAATCAAAATCATTTAAACATTTTTGAAACTCATGCGCCGTTTTAGCTAGTATGATGGTGTCGACTGCAAACAAGAGACCCAAAATAGTTATATTAAAGGTAAAGGACAACAATAACAAAAATTCAAAACAAAGAAAAAAAGAAAGAAAAAGGAAAATCAATAAAAAATAAATACACATCAAAGGAAAGACACTTACTAGAATACTTTAATTTTACTTTGGAAGTTTAAGTAAACCGATTGAGCTATGTGGTCAAATGGTCAACATTCATTATTTTTAGGATATATTATAGAAAATGTAGATAGGTAGCTGTATCTTATTATCACTTTATCTTTATTGAAATTTTTATCACTGAAATACTATGACGTTATTATCAGAACATACTTGGAAACATCAACCCTTTGGACATAACCTTCACGAATACCATACTGATCTTGACATTGTTTAGACTGTTTCACAGTAGTTTCATTTCAATTCTTTTGCTCAAACAAGAAAGCTTTACATCTAAATAAGTGAAGAAATAATTGTGTTGAATTGTTAAGTTAGGAGTTGAACGATAAGACAATACAAACCTGCACAAGCTTCTTATGAATCCATAAGTTCTACAGATGTCTTAAATATACGCACTGCGTGTTTAACAACTCTGACATGCTGTCGAACGAATTTACGAAACTCTCCCTCCATGGTCTACCTAGAGTGCATATAATTACCTTTAATCGTTAGTAGTTCGTACGTTGTAGGAGTCTTTTTTATCTTTGAAGATATGTCAGCGCGACATCATTATTGTGTGTGTATGTTTGTGGTGATTTTGTTTGATTTAATATTTTTACTATTGAAAACTGTTCAGTCAGTCTTAGGATATTATGCCTGCTTTATTAATCTGTCTTTTGACGCATTGTCTGTGATGTGAAGGCTTCGTAACCTCTTATCCACCTTTTAACATTAGTTTTATTTAGTTCTGCCCATTGTTTTATCGTTTAATTTGGGACAATACGCCGCTTTTCATGGCATGACACGAACATGCCACGATGAATGTTCCATGAAAGCCGCTGTATGAATACACCTGCAAATAATATTGCAATGACCTCTTCCGTAAAATGCGTTTATTGAAACAATGCAGAAGCTGAAACAACCCCAAGTGGCAGCGATTTACCCTATGTAAACAAGAAAATTGTTATACTCCCTACAATAATTGGATTTGGAGAAGCAACCTTAGATTATTTTAGATGACATAATTCCGGCACAAATCTTTAAAATATTTTAATTGTTCAATGTTGTATAAATATTTTTTGTATCATAGTTTGGGGACCTTTCTGTTGAAAAAGTGTCAGAGTTAAATCGTATACATATACATGCACAGTGCGGTAACTGGAGTGCAGGTATCAGTTACCCGCACTCCAGAATGATAATGCCCGGTGATTGGTTCATTTTTGCTGAGGTTTACTTATTATGACGGCAGAGAAAGGGAAAGGGGCAGAAATATCATATTCAAATGCTCGTTCATTGGTTCATTTTTTCTGGGGTTTCATATTATGACAACAGGGAACGTGCTGTCATGTTTGACTATGATACAAAAGAGAAAGAACACCAAAACACTCGGCAATCTGATTTATACTCGGGGGCTACGCCCCCTCGTACAAATCAGATAGCCTCGTGTTTCGGTGCTCTTTTTATTACTTATGGCACCGGATATCTAAGATGCATCGGTACTAGTAATTATAACACTGCTCTGATCTGCGCCAAGGACGAAACCAAAGTGACTTTTTTTTGCGCAGCGCTTGCTGTATTTATACTAATGAGTGAACCATCTCCGCAGTGAATGAAAACAATGATTTTGATAAATAAATAAAAATAAAACGTTTCTTGATACTGATTCTAACAAAATCTTATAAGCGTCTGTTACTTAAAGTTATTTCTCTTATGAACTACTGTGAACAACAGATAAACAATTTCAACTATAAACACTTTGAAGGATACCATAAAGTTATACTGATTTTAACGTAAAGATGATTAAAATACCTACTCTTTGTTACAAATACATGATTATATTTTTCCAATACAAATGGCGAACTTATAAAAGGGGAGGTAATAAAGTTACCCATCAAGTACGTTTCCGTCACACTGTCTTGGTATTCCTGCAAGAACCTATTCCTGCAAGAACCTATCAGAGGCATGTACATCTAACTTTCATAGAAGTTACACAATTATATCTTCATGTACATCTTCTTCTTAAAACCTAGTATTTCATGCTGGTAGATTCAACTAGATCGCTAACCCAACATGAAATCCTAGTTTTCAAAAAGGAGTAATTTTACACTGTTCTATCTCTCTTTGTGTATAGTGACAAAAACACCATGATTGTAATATAAAACAGTAAAAGGTGTTTTCACTATAGATGGCAGTTGTATTGAGCCCGTTACACAGTTATCCGACATGCCTCTCCGACAACCTAGCAGGCATTGGGGAGAAGAAGGAAATCTTGGTATCAGCGATGATGATTTAAACTATGATTGGTACAGTGTTGTATATAATGGATGGCAATTTATTATGGTTGACTCAACTGAAAAACCAAATTATACAGACTGTTCAACATACTATCCAGTTTACTTGAAAGGTAATTGTCATATTAAATAGAAATAGTATACAATAGTTTCATTATCTTAATTGTGGAAATTATTAATCCATTAATCATAAGGATATTAACCGAAAAATGTTTTGTTAAATTATTTTATTAGATTTATTATCACTTATGGTAAAAATTATTATCATAAGAGCAAAGTAACGTTATTAATGTGAAAATGATCTGATTGCTTTTTATAAACCTTGAACCAGTTTCTAGGGCCATTGGTATGTTATGATAAGCAGCTTGCTTAATTTGATTATTGTAAAAAGAAAGATCCATTGTATGTTTATGATTAATGATTGAGATTCTAAAGTAATTATACCGCTGTGGTTCTCTTTTTACCTGCTGCAGATACACATCCATCGCTAAGAAGTTTGAGTACAACACCAACAAATGTTATTGCCTGCTTGCGTGATTACTTGTTCCCATGTGATATACAATATGAAGTGAAGATAAGAAGATGTGAAAATGAAATCCAGTATTTCCTGCCTGAAACCAAGGGATACAGTGCATTCTGCTTTAGTAAAAAAGCTATATTGTTTAATTAGAACTAAAATAAACATGTTATAACTTATAGTAAAAAACTATATTGTTTAATTAAGAACTAAAATAAACATGTCATAACTTATAGTAAAAAAACTATATTGTTTAATTAGAACTAAAATAAACATGTCATAACTTATAGTAAAAAAAGCTATATTGTTTAATTAGGAACTAAAATAAACATGTCATAACTTATAGTAAAAAAGCTATATTGTTTAATTAGGAACTAAAATAAACATGTCATAACTTATAGTAAAAAAGCTACATTGTTTAATTAGAACTAAAACACCATAATGAATTGTACATGTTTTTTTCTCTTTACAGGAAATCATTCTAAACTAACCTTCCCACCTGATATATCAGATGCTGTCCTAGGAGATATAGGCATTGCACCGGAGCTCAAATTCACAGAAACAACAGTACCTTACGGAGATACAGAAACAATTAACTTTAACCCATTCTTTCAATTCAGATGTTTCTTCAATTTACAAGAGGATTTCTATTACAAAGTTAACTGGTATCTTTTAAAATTGTTAGCTAAAGTTATGATCAATTATCAAAAAGGCAAGCCAAAATAATATTCATTTCTGTATATTAACAGTAGCATTACATCGGCACCTTATGGTTATTCTTTCTAAAAAGTCCTTTCGAATATTTAGCTTGATATATCTGAAGGTTAGCAATTATTTACACTGTTGATCTGAGATGCTGTAAGTAGATGTTGATGTTTTGCATATAGATAGGCAGTATTAACGGGAACATCATTAAGATAGTCTCCCTTTCTTGCCGACCATTAGATACTAAGTGTACTAGTGTACTTGTACCATAGTTGCGTAAATTTTGAATTAAGTTTGTATTTTGTACCTACAGTTACATTATAAAACGGGATAATGAACTAGGTTAGAGAGTCGTATCAGCTATCTAACATATCTTAAATATAAATAGAAATTAACAGTATTAAAGATGTCATGGCGGGAAAGCGATGTAACCTGTAAGTGTAGTTCTTCGAAAACCTCGATACAGATCCGTTTAATATCAAAGGGTTTTATTTTTCAAATTAAGTGCATAAATCCTACAATGAATGAAGTTTATGTTTTCTAGAAAACTACGGTTTTCAGAATACTTTTTCATAATTGAGGACAACTACTGTAAAGTATTAATTGATGATTTATAAATGTCATAAAACCTTAATTTATTACTGAGCTTCTAATAAGTATGACTTTTTGAAATTGTCAAAAGTTTACAAAAAGTATAATTATAGCTATTTGCATCATAATCATAGCATTTATAATATTAACTTCCATAAAAGGTACATAAACGGGTCACTTATTGTTTCGTACGGACCGACATTAAATGCCGATGACCTACTGTTTCACGAAGACGTGCTTATGAATAACTCAATAGAAATGGGCTTTTATGTAAGTATTTATTAATCATTATTATCATTAAAATGTATTGATGTTATTGCATAATTTGGTACATACTGTTAACTGCGCATACCATATTATGGATTCATTGTTGTTAATCATTTTAAGTACTTAGAAGTCTCAGATGTTTTCTTTGACAAATGAGAAAAAGTATGAAGTATCTTAATATGATTCAGTTCATGCTTTAAAACCTTAGTGCAAAGTGTTAATGTCTCATATTTGAAAAGATCAAGCTTTTATGTTAAGAGAGCATACATGCCCTTTTGTGGTATTCCTCGTTGGCATTTTACAAGTTTTTCAAAAATGACATCTTGTATATATTCTTGTCACTTAAGATTTATTGTGGCGTGAGTGCTCTTACATCTGATTCTGTTGATGCCGGGGTAACAGAAATGTTGTACAGTACAAGCTATTATGCAGGCATAAAAGTAAGTGAATATTTTCTAATAAATGAAAAGATATCAGTGAATATTAATATTTATTATGGAAAGGATATTATTTTGTTATTTGATAAAAAGTAACAGACCTTTGGCTTTTTAGACTATATGTCAGAAATTAATTGTTATAATTGTTTTTGGTAGACAGTTTTATAACGTTTACTAGGAAAATAAAATAAATACCCAAGAGCTATAAAAAAGCACAAAAAAAACAACAAAAAAAAAAACAGTGCAATGGAAAATACCTTTGACAACAAAATGACGTAATTCAATAAGATGATTCCTTTAAGCCACACACATCCAGATATTAAAACTAAACATTCATGTAACCGGTGTGTGTGAGATAGTCATGTGTCATAACAATGGTTGTAATATATGTAATAATTGTCTAAACTGCCTTAATAATAGAATTGTTTCAAAACGATGAAAGTACGGTGTTCCGTTTGGACAATCGTGATTTTTTAGTTAGTCTGTACCCGTGATGCACGATGGAATGATGGTGAAACGCGATGGTACAATGGTACAATGGAGAAAACAATGTTATGATGATGAAATCGCGATGGTTTTATTGCGATTACATCGCGTTTTCACCATCGTAACATCGCGTTGTCACAATAGTACCATCACGTTTTTACTATCGTGCCATCGCTTCACCATCGTGCCATAGCGTTTATATCATCGTACCATCGCGCTTTCACCATCATACCATCGCGTTTTCATCATCTTGCCATCGCGTTTTCACTACCGTACCATCGTGTTTTCACCATCGTGCCATCGCGCCATCGTATCATCGCCTTTTGGTCAGTTTAACCAGGACATGTACAGAAAGATGTCAGATTCGTATACGGCAGATAGTAAAATCAAGTTTAGAATACTTACTATGTAATTTGACTTATAAATAATAAAACCTATTATCTCCACATTACATTTTCGATTTATGTCGTTTTACAGTATATAGAGCAAAGACTATTTAATGTATGCTTATATATGCTTAATATATGTTTGCTGTATTTAAGATATCAACTTGAATGTGAATGTACCGTGCACAAGGATGACAACTATATTGTTTTAGATTTTTGAGCGATTGCCTTTTGTTATGTTTCATGTTTCAAATACTAAGATCTATAAGATACGCAAATAGAAATGGTGCGGGGTTAAATAATGAAAAGGTATACATTGTTGATAAAAAATATACCATTGCGCACGAACACCATAAGACGATGGCACGATGATGAAATCGCTATGGTACGATGGTGAAAACACCATGGCATGATGGTGAGAACGCGATGGTACGATGGTTAAAACACGATGGCACGATGGTGAAAACGCTATGGAACGATGATGAGAAAACGATGATGCGATGGTACGATGGTGAAAACACGATGGTGCGATGGTACTATTGTGAAAACGCGATGGTACATTGGTGAAAACACGATGTTTTCACAATCGTCAAATCGTGCATCGCAGGTAAGGACGAAATAAAAAAATCACGATTGTCCAAACGGAAAACCGTAAAACTTAGAATCCTTGCTAAAATGAGGATGTACAGTTGGAAGAAAATAAACACTTTTCTGTACCAAATATGTTTAAAGTTTTACCTCTTTAAGTGCTCTTTTTTATCGTTGAGTTTTTGTCAAAGATGCTCAGTATGGAGAATTTATTTTTAAACTACGAAAGGTATGAACATAAAACTTTGAATGACACTTTTGTACGAGGGGCATTGGGCGCCCAGGGGCGAGTGCTTTAGTTCGTTTCGATTTGCCCCACACCGCAGTGTTTCATGTCAGGAAGCTAGCATACGGAAAGTCGGTGGTTCTACTCGGGTACCAGTTCGTGCCTGAAAAGCACATGAGGTCCTTCTCAAGTAAAGCTGGAAAGTTGTCATTTAACATATACTGCGTCGGTGCGACGAAAAACCAAATCAAACAAACATACAAACAAACAAACGAGGGACATATTTTAATTAGTGACAACAACAAAATTTAACCATAATTTGCACGTAAAAGTACTTGTATTATATAACGTTCGAAATATTATTGATTTTCCTAACCAGCATTCTATTTTCCACTATTTGCGCGTGCAATAACATTGATGAAGGTCATTTTAATACATGTGTTTTTGTAAACTGGTTGTTAAGCGGCATTGTCATTGGAGGGAGATGCAAAGTTCATGGGTCATTGCGGAAATACGCGTCAGAAATAAAAACGAATTTAGATTAAGTTTATGGAAAAATGCTCTTCCATATCGTACACGTGCCAGAAGGGTGTTAATTAATGTTTACGGAAAGTTAACTAATGTTAAGGATGATCCTCGCCCCGGGCGGCTATGAAAACATCAACAGCCATAGTTTATGAAGATGCAAGATATACCGTTGAGGAGGAAAGTGACATATCGGTCCTTAGTACGTTCCATCGTGGAAAAATAATTTAAGTTAAGGAAAGTGTGCGCCCGTGGGATCTCTCATTCAATAAATTTTGCCTTCGCGGCCGCCGGCTCGAAACCCATGTTGCCGTCGGAAGAACTCTCTAACGGTGTATAAACAGTATACCCAAAAACAAGTTCATAAACGCTTTTCGGAATGGATTTTGAGGCTGAAAAAGTGTGTAGAAGTCCATTGCGAATATTTTAAATGACTCTTCTAATCACTTTTCACAAGTATGACACATCTTTAAAAACGCGCTGCCGTTGCCACTAATTAAAATATGTTCCTCGTAAGACATAGAACATTATTCGGAAAGCAATATTTTTAAGTTTTATCCTTTTTTAACTTCAGTTGTTTATCATAAAAGGTTATTGACAGGCGTTGCTCGTAATATATTAGCATTTATGCTGCATGTGGTGCTTTTGTTTATACTTTTTACTAAGTCTAGTTGCTCATTATACCAAGTACATGTTTGCCTTCGTATCGTATATACATTATACATATTGTTACCACTGTAGAAGCCAATTGTTTGTATTTAGCTAAACATTTATATGCGAGTACATGAGGAAGGAAATAAAGAAAACTTCCAATTTCAATCTTTTATGTTTAGATAGACAAATAAGTAAACTAGATTTTGATTACTTGGCAACAATTTCTCCCTCCCGTGAGCAACAGGGAGTGGGTTTTTTTACAGATAGAACATCATTACTTTTTGCAACGAAACTTGTACATATATCATATTGTTTGGCAATATTGGCCTGAGACAGGGTTTTTTCTTTGAGTTTCCGTCATTTTACCATTAACACATTCGTTTTAATGTAAGTATAGTTATCGATTCATTTTCCAAAGTTACGCCGGATGGTCTTGTGGTAAAAGCAATTGAATAGAAATCGCGTACTTGCAAGTTCGAATCCTCGACAACGATTTCTTTTAGGATAATTCAAAGGCGTAAATAACCCCCCGAAATGCTATCATTTATATATCTCAAAAACGTTTTATTGTTGATGTCTTATTAAGTTTCCAAATAGTTACTCATTCGTCATGAAGATAAACTTTTTTGACAATTTGTATGATATAACATTACGTTCGTTTTGCATGGAGATAAGAAACAACAACTTTATTTACATTTTATCATACCATGATAACAGCGAGATATGATATAATTCGCTATCATACAGGTATCAAGTACAACCATCAACATTAATAAAGGTGACACAGAGGTTCTTCAAATGACATCAACCATGCCAATAGGCTGCAGATATAATGTTCAACCTAACGAGTCATGTGTTGTAAACTTTCAAATATTTAATAGTAACGACAGTAGATTTCAGTGTAATGTTGCTGGTATAGCTAATATAGCTAATATAGACGAGCCGTTAAACCAACGATGCTCAAATGGTTTTCAGGTAAACTATAAACTTGCATTTAAAATACATTTAAACATATTTCTCTCGATAGATTTCGTAAATATTACTAAGAAATAAATTCATTTATGAAAATGATTGATATTGCTTGCTTTTAAAAATTGTTCCGCAGTAATTACCATTTGATAAAACAATTGATAATACTGCACGTTTCTAAAGTCGCTTTTCATTGAATAATCGTAAAAGTTTATACTGTCAATTTATGAAGAATTAATTTAAAAAAAAATATGCAATTGTATTATAAATTCGTTATAACTATTTCTGACAGGATATATGACTGTATATAACGGCTGTTTGCAATATAACCCTCGCCTAGCGGCTTTGCTTTGGTTAAATTTCAAACAACCGTTAACAAAGGGCCACATAACCTGTCAGAATCTTTATGTATGGGTAAGAGTTCGTATTAAGACGACCGTAGGGAGTCTTATCGGACTCTTACCCATATAACTGCAAATCGGCTCTTACAACTCGATATCAGATAAAAATATAGAAAGTGTCACCTCTTTAATTAAGCATAACATTATTTTTCCCCAGCAGTCACGTAAAAACAAGGATGGGGTCCAATTACTTAATCTGGCATGTAAAACAATGAGTTTTCAATAATACCTAGTATTTTTTATGCAATTCATTCCTGTCATATGAAACAAAATAATGTTTTGCTTACTTTTTCTAGAAAATATAAAACAGTCAGCAATTAATAATTGACATTTTTCATAGAGTTTAAAGGATATCAAAAAGTTACTGTGTTCACATTTGTCTCTGCGAACTGAGCTCCACGTGCATTATCTATGTAATAAATTTGAATGTATCCTCACATTGCTACAGTGTTATCAGCCTTTTTAGAAACACCTGACCTGGCTATTTAGAATATGCCAATCACAATTTTCAATATCAGCACTGGTTTCTTCATGAAATAGCGGCTACACTAATTACTGCCGAGTAAGAGCCGATTTGCAGTTATAACAAGTAATATTTATGCAGCTTAAAATGTTTTTAGATATTGTTTTTACTTCAGACGCTGAAAAAAGAATCGGTATGGAATCCTGATACAGTGTTTAATTTTTCCATAATTACGACGGACATGAATTATGATGATGAACGACTTTATTACCTGTTGTTACAGTTTCCTAATACCATGGGTCATCGAATTTGGCGGAATTATAATTTTCCGGTGATTAAGGTACACATAATAGTGTATGAGATTTATTTTACATATGAATTGTTAAGATATTGCATACTTATAACTGTTTTGAAATACTAATATTTATTGTTATTTTTTAATACTTTTCACATGACCCATTTTTATTCTTCAATAACTTTTGTTTTGTTCCATACAAGTTTTTATTTCAATTTTGTTCTGCTGTTTTTTGGCGGCCGTGCTCTCACCTTTGCAACATTCATGCTTCAATTTTGTACTTGTAATTATATTGTTATTGATATTTTGTATTTAAAGGTTATCGTATCTGACAAAGGAGAATACAGAAATAAGATATGTTATTCTCACATAGATCCACATATGAGATCAGCCGACGGCGTGTAAGTTTTTGCATCATTATAACTATACGTTAAGTATGTAATGCTAAATTAAAGCTGGTATAATTGGCAATATAATTTTGAGTGTAAGGAGTTTTTATTGAATCTATTGGATCCATTGCAACCATATCGGTATATAGAATTGCAATTGACTTGACTACTAAAACACACGCCTTGTCAAATAGATAAAATTAATTTCGCCAAAATGAAAAATAAAAAATACGACACATTCTTTTGTAAACAAAATAGTCTTTACTCCTATTTTCTTTTTCAAATTCAAGCTATTTATATTGACCAAAACATACAGTGGTCATGTTTTGCAATACAACAACAACAAAAAAACCCACAAAAAACAACAACAAAACAACAACAAAAAAACGAACCAATAAACAAGCCTTAATTTCGCCCGTAGCACCTCTCGATTAGGCTTGATGGTTCATTTTCTTTATTGTCTTAAACAGAATTAAGGGCTTTTCATCACATGTGGCAAAACTGTAAACATAATCTTTTCGCAAGTGTCTTCATCAACAATAGTTTTAAAGTCAACATAAAGTCTTCAAATGATTTTTTCTGAATTCACAGTTATTACGAGCAACAACGAAAGAATGGCCAGCTCTTTCCGGGTGTATTCTTGTTATATAATAATACGGAGTATGGAATCGAGGTATGGTATGTCTGATCAGTATTGCTGAATAAAAAATTAAAACGTTACTTTTATTAGACATTAACTGTCATATAAGACGACATAGTATTTTAAATGACAATCTCTACTCTTTGTGTTATGTATATAAATCATTATTGTATCATGTATTATGTGTAATTGGTATAAGAAAAGTATTTACACCATCATACATTACAAATACATGTATTGTTTAACAATATTGACCTGAGACTGATTAATTTTCGAGAGCTTTTTTGTTATTTTTCGTCATTTGTTTCTATTTACAAACCGGGATTTCATGATACATGTAGTCAAGTCCTCGATACTGCGGCCAGATGGTCTAGGGTTTTAGTACCTCGGAGTTTTAATCGGGTAGTTGCAAGTTCGCCTTCACAAGATTTTTTTTTTCATTTCTTAAACTGATTTTCTTTTTTTTATCAGCAACATAAGTTGATATATCATGTGTTTGTTTTTTAAATTCATGACTTTAAAATATACCAACTTTTTTCCATTTCATAAACTTTTTAATGCAAAGTCGTACAAAGAGTAATTCGCATTCATAACACACAGAGGACACGTTTTGCAAAAATATGATAAAAGAAGATATTAAAAATAATGTTCATCACCATTCGAACCTTCAACCTTTGAAACTAAAAGTCGTACACCTTGCCACTGTAGCTAGTATGGCAAGTATTATGCTGGTAGTTTTAAGTTATATACTTAACGAAACTTATAAGTACTCCGACAATTTTTTTATTATATTGTGTTAGAATAACTATAACTAGTCTAAGTCGGTACTGTATAAAATTTAATCATTGTATCATCATTTTATAATAGTAAATGCATTTTACAATAACTCAAACTTAACAGAAAATCAGTAACTGAGATCACCATTGTAAAAAAATCAAATACATGTATTTTGAAAACCGGACTTTTCCTGCAAGTTTGAAATCGGAGTACTTATAAGTTTCGTTAAGTGTATATATATATTATACCGTCGTGCCTATATTAAAATTCATATGGTTTACTTGGGAATCCGATTATCACAAACAAACTGATATTGACTATTTAAATGTCTCAGGTCAATATTGCCGAAGAATAATATAGTATGAATATCATGAATATAATCATTATCATGACTTTTGTTAAGTCACCTATCTTTGTCGCATTTTATGTCGTAACAAGAGTCAGCTCATGATTGGCATTCTCGACATTATTGAACAGTTTATAATAATTTTCGCGATGGCTACAACGTCAACTTGCCAATGTTATAAATATATGAATGAACATTTCTTTCAGGAAAACCACTGTAATGCCTATGGATATTTCTAGGTTTAATTCTTTGTCTAATAAATGTGTTCACATGTTTAAGTGAGAATCTTATTATGTAGTATTAAATATTTATTAGCAGTGTTGCTGCAAATTATATGGTTGCGGTCAGTATCAGTGAGTTAGTTCCGTAATATATGCAGCAAAACAGACAATTAAGAGAAGATACATGTTGTGCGCAAAGTGTCGTATCAAATAAATGATAATCAATAATTTTGTCCGTATTCGTAATCAAACATTCATCTCGAAAATGTGATTTTCCTCGGAGAATATTATGCCCTGCATGGAGACTCATCTCCATGTAGGGGAAGCCGACCAACTTTTTTTCCGCAGATAGTCTTCAAACACGATTACCCCCACCCCCACTCCCTTTAAAAGTAATTCTATAATGATCACAGTACTGATATGTTCTTCTTTAAAATTTAGGTATCCAAGTGAATATTGCTTATAGGCGATTAAAAATAGTCCATGTATTTCAGACCACAATGTAGTGTTTGCTTCTAAAGACAAAGAAGTCGCCGAATGCACAGAAAAATATGATATATTAAGGATTTAATCATACACATATAAGATCTACATTATCGATGAGGCGGGTTATGATAATTTCTCATTGGGTTAAGCATAAAGCATTTCTCTGATAACTTTTTTAAGGTTCAAGAGCAAACTAAGATCTGTAACCGTGGATGGGCAACGTGTGCCTGCGGGGTTGCTATTCGAGCCGGTAAAGATGTTTTTATGATAAATAGATGTGGAAGCATCAGCTACCTTGGCTTTACAAAATGCGAAGACGGGGGGATTTTACAAGTTGTAAGGATTAACGATTACAGGTACAATGTAAGTAATATTAAGTATTCTTTCAAATTATTAACAATTAAATGAGAAAATTAATAACGAAACTTTTTTAAAAATATTTTCAAATCTTAATTTGTATATCGTTGCCTCAGGTTGACTTCACCCCCGCCCCTTCTAAAAGCCCACTTTTATCAGTCATGATCGACAATATCAGTTAAATGTTAAAGTTATTCTTCTATACTCTGTTAATTTTAATTTCGTATGTAGGTCTTTCCATCTTATATATGTCTTCTAAACGTACGTAGTGGCGATTTTGGGTACACAATGAAACACGTGCATTGATTTAACTTAAAGGAAAATAAAGTTAAGCCCCCCCCCCACCCACACACACACACTCACACAGACAAAAAAACACTAGTCCTCCTTAGCGTTTTATGTTGGAAATATGAAACAATTTCCCCTTCTATTCTTTTCGCCAATCTGTGACAAATAGACTTGAAATCAGCAAATAGTTGATCTGCGAAACTTAAATCAACATTGCTTTATTGTTTTCAAAATAAACTTGTAGTTCAAGATCCTGTTACCCAAATATTTTTATGGTTTTATATCATAAATCTGATGCACAAATGAAGATCTACTTATATTGTACATTTCAAAAAGAATTATTTGAAAAGATTGTCAGGAGAAATGTCTGCCTTGATGTTATTTAATCTAAAAAAAGATTTAGTAATAAATACTAGACCCAATCTAAGATATGAAGGCTGGGCAGCACCGCCTGACATAAAAGTGAAATATTCTCAGTTGGAAAACTAGCACGTAATTGTTTAGTTAACACTGTCTTTTTTAGGTATTTTTATCCTTTTCTATCTCAAATCAATATATACATGTAAACAACAAACTCTGATTATTATTTACACCCAAAACAAAGAACTCTGATCATTATTTACACCCAAAACAAACACACATCATTTATCAACCACTTATACGTATTATCTTTTCACGTATACGTCTTTTATACGAAACAATACTAGACACCTGGCGAGCCCAAGCTCTAAACAACTTATGACCAAACAAAACAATAAAATCACCACAAAATGAAGAACACAAAAAATGAATATTTTTACAACTCTAAGATACAGTATAAACCACAAACATTCATCCAACAATATTAACTTCACACAATCTAATCAGCATCAGAAAACAACTTAAACTAAAGCACCCAATATTTACATATATCCTCAAAACAAAGCAGCAACTAATATAATCTTGACCAAACAAACATTCAACCAATATCAACCAATTATATCGTCACAAACAGATATAACTCAACAACCAAAAACAACTAATTACAACCAATAAACCCTGATCAATTAAGATCACGACAATTATATTCAACCACTTCAACAAACCAACAAAACTCCCTACTAAACAACAAACATTATCTTCTCAATAAATAAATAACCCGCTACACATACAACGTGTCCTCCTAACTGATGTAAAATCTCTCTCTAAACGCGCATATTTGCTAGCATAAACGATCTGACATTTTAAACATGTAGATACATTTTTCACTCCCAGCAATAGGTTTATGAATAAAACTGTACATTGAAAGATGATACACTTCAGTGTATCGCTGACTCGTTGTAAAAAACTGTATGATTATTCTGACAAAGATATTGAGAGATGTACGGAGATTTTGCTCTCATTTGTTTTTTTCTTGATGACGGACCTGTCAAAACATATCAAAATGAATACCCTATGTCATATTAACAAAATGGCTTACGGGAGTATCGATGCCAGATCTGTTGGAATCTTAGTTTAGGTCAATTTAGGAACTCTATTAATAGAATTAAATAAGATGAAGGCACGTTTAACTTTAAAGTGTTCTAATTAACGGAGCAAAATTTTACAGTGAACGAAATCTACGTGTAGAAAAGGTATATCCCTCGACAGCAACGAAAACAAAACCAGAAAGGTGAAAATTGAAGAATAAGTTCAAGACGTTAAGAAAGCGGTCTCTTAAACTAGAATTATATTTATACATATATATTTTCTATGAACATTGTTTATGTATCTTTTATATTATATTTAGAAAGGAAAGTGCGTTTTATTTAAATCATATTGTTTGTAAAAGGTATTTGCTGGCTTCAAATGCTATTATGATACCTGTTGTATATAAGATCTGATGAAATCGAAACAACGAAATAAGTGTTTTTTATTTGACAAGATAAGCCAGTATTCTTCTAAAGAAATTCGGGAAACTTGAGATACCTTTGAAATAAGCCTCTGCATTATTATGACTTCCTGACACATGTATTTTGGATAAGGCACCAGATGCAGGAAAGTTAAAAATGGTTAGGATTGAGGTTTTGTAAACATTTTGAGTTAAAATAATTATTGCGCAAAGTTTGTATTATGTTTTTTTAAATGTTATCATTAATGTTAAATCCCCTTTTTGTTTCGCTTGCTACATATAGGGATCACTTCTTCATCGTCTGTATATCTGTCCTTAACAAAATTTGTCCGGCTTCAACTACTGGTGTGATTACATCCATACTTTACAAGAATGATCAGTACTAAGTCTAGTTTAGCATATTATCGGGTTTATTCGGTTCAATGGTTTTTCTCAAAGTGAAATTTACTTTTAAATCGTGTCCGGGCTTTTTCTCTTATACCAGTCTAATGAAATTTGAATGAAACTTTACAAGGTTGGTTAGTAGCTCAAAACCGTGTGCCTATTTTATGGTTTATTTGATTGAATGCTTAATGCTGAGTTATGGCCCTTGAATAAAATGTATTTTTGCATGTTGATCAATTTTACGATGCCAGCTACACAGAAGCTTGTCAGGACTACTACTCAGAAACTACTGGTGCTATTCCGTCAAAACTTTACAGGGATAATCAGTAGAAAAACTTGTTGCGCATATCGTCGGCAGTTTTCGACTTAACGACTTTTTGTTTAGTTATAGCCCATTTATGATTTTTATTTTAAAGCGTATCATAAATATAATCAGTATAGCCCAATATTGTAGTACAACAATACTCTTACACACATAGCTGTGAATATTCTCCAATCTTTATTTATAAACCTTTCTTTTATTCGTTTATGAAAACCGAATCCTAAAATGTCGTAAATGTGTTTTAATATGAAAGTTTTGACAATAACACTATGAATCGTATCATTTAACTTTTCACCGAAACGAGTCAAAAAAATGAAAGTTTATTCTTACTTGACTGTAGACGCCAAATAGAACGATTTACTTATACATGACTGTGTTGCCAGTTACACAGAAGCTTGTCCGGACTACTCCTCAGAAACTACTGATGCAATTTCATCCAAACTTTTATACAAAGCTGATTCATGCTACAAAGTAGCTACAACTAATTTGGATCACTGTTTTATGGTCTGTCCGTTTGTCTGTCCGCTTATCTGTCCGTCACAAAATTTATTCGGACTACTCCTTAGAAAATATTGGTACAATTCATCAAAACTTTACGGGATGATCAGTACCAAGTGTAGTTGTGTATATCGTAGGCATTTTCCGGCTAAATGAGTTTTGTAAGAGTGATGACTCTACAGTGATTTTTATGTATGTACAACTTCAATTCTAATTCTAATTCAATTTAAATGAAATTTAAAAAGTACTTGCTCATATTGAACGGATTTCCGGTTGACTTAACTTTGGCTGAGTTATGGCCCGTGAAAAACGTCTTTTAATGATTTTTATGTCTGCTGCATAATAGCTACAACATGCAATTAGCTATCATCAGGCGACTGATTGACCGCTCCTTTAGGTTGCCTTTGCGTAGTATCAACGTTTTAAAGGTCATACGGCGACTTTCTGTTTAAGACACGGACAGACACCTTTAGTAAACCGCCGACTTTCGGTGCCTATCTGGAATGCATCCTCTTATGATAGAACGGTATTCAATAGCGACAATTTTATGTTGTCCTGTTTCTGAAATAAGAGCATTTTAAGTCGAAGCTTAAGGCAAAAAATGTACCATACAGTTTGTTGGTATTTTAAGTTCAGGAGTCTATAGTCAGTTTTTTACTTCCGTTAAGTACCCATTACGCAAAACATTAAATTTATTTCGAACAGTCTCATCTTGTAACTAAAAGATATTTATATTATGCCTACGACATTATAGCGAGATGCATGTCTTTTGATATAGTTTTCAATTACCTCTTCCGCCCATAAACAACCACAGTCGTACCATATGCCAAAACAGCATAATTTGGCCGTTTTTGGCGTTCTTTAGGGATTGTGTTTTTTTCCAGACAATAGTCGTTATATAATGATATATCGTTAAGTATGATTTAGTATCTAGTGATTACGAGATAATTTTCCTGTTTAGATTTCATCTCTTTATACAATTGCCATTTATGATTTTAAATTTTCACACCCATTGGTACTAAAATAGCAATTACAGTTTCCAGAACGTTAGTCTTTTGCCTTACTTTATGACTGAGTAATGATGATTTACTATTTTGTAAGGAGGTCAAAATGCTGCATGTACTTATTTTTTACATATTGCTGCATTTATCACAAATTATTTTAAATTCAACACTAAATTTTCAGGTGATTAGCTTGTTTGGTGTTCTAATTTCATTATAAAAACACATTTCTGTAGTACTTTCTACAGAATGAAATAAATATTCATTTCTGAGGTTTAATGATTATTAGCGGACTTCCAAATTGAAATGTTATTGTTATAGGTGTTCACCCCCATTGGAACGAAAATAACAATAAGACTTTTTCATAATGAATACGGCGGACATTACGGTGGAACAATGAACATAGACATTACAATGGCACCTAAAGACTTGTATAACATTGAAGGATTGTGTGGACAGTTTGACAATAATCCTGCCAATGATTTCCGGCATAGAGACGGAACTATTTCAGAAATAAACTACACCAATAAAAATAGTCATTTTGCAGACTTTACAGAAAGCTGGAGGTAATTAGATGCTTATCTGATTCCATTTTATGAATAAATACGGCTATTTATCTGACGCTTTGTTAAAACCCAAGGGTTTCACTCTTGAATACCTTTTGAGAAAATCTTAACATAATGAAATTTACACTTCCAAGAAATTGAAATATATGAGTATTAGTTCAACATATTGTCCACCTATTTTCACTTTTTATCAGAGAATATGATTTAAGTAGTTTTATAAGAAGAATCATTATATCGTCTTAAACGTAGGTCATCATAGTCGACTGAACGGATAATGAATGCGTTAATTTGCACTCTTTCATACTATGTCTATTTACAGTTTAACATCAGATGAAACCAAGCACCTCAACTTATTTCTAACAGGAAATAGGATCCTTCAAAGTTGGGGTGATCTGAATGGGATGTTTTGTGTCTGTTCAAACGAAACAAAAGAAAAAGTTGCAGAAGCAACATGCTATCCGACCCAATATTTGAATTGTACAATGAGCAGATCAATTACTGGTACAAAATGTAACGTACAAAGCAGAAGAAAGAGAAGCGCCGATGGTTACTTTAAAGATGAGAAAGAATTAGACAGATTACTAAAGTTAATGGCTCCATCTCAAACAGTTACACCAGAAATAAAAACTAGGAACAAAGTAATTTTGTAGTTTGAAATATCTAAATAGGAGAAGGTATTTTCAATTTTATAGTAAAAATTTAAATACTAATTATATTGCTTAATAACGACAAGGAAGACTGAAACAATACTGTTTGCACTACTAATTTGTACGATTGTTCTATAATTAGTTAAGTCCATTTATCAACAATGGGCTCGTAGTCGTTCACCTGAAAGCTTAAAAACTGTATCGCTACTATCACCAAATATATCAAACCGGAACATCAAAGTTAATTTATAAAATAATGACCGGAGACCCTAATTACCTTAAAGTCTTCTTGCAACGTTTGTTTGTAAATACCGTGTTTGACATTTTTGAATAGTAGGCTTCCACTGAATTGTAACAATTTAATCATGTATTCGCGTATATGTTTATTAAGTTTATTTTGGCCTCTTAAAACGTTAGACAACGGGATATAGAATTATGTCGTTAGAATAGATGTTACAATGTAGTTTTACAATGTAATCCAGGAGTATAGACACCCTATCACAAAAACAAAACGGAACAAAACAGAGTTTATTTTTATAACTTACACATATGTACATCACTTAAACCAAATCATTGAAATACATTTTGTAAGTCACATAATGTACAATTAAGAACAACAAAAACAGCAACAACAATACAAAGTCAATACACTACAAAGCAATGAGTTTACACATACAATTAAATACTTTATATTTACTGAACCAAACACTCATGATAACCGCCATATGAACAAATCTGCAGATGTTTATGAATTCAAAATTTCACCATAGATAAAATATAAAGCTTTTGTGATATATTAATAAAGCATTTCTGGGGTACAATGAGTGCGCTTATTATTGATTAAAGCTTCAG
The DNA here is from genome assembly GCF_026571515.1 of Ruditapes philippinarum. Classification (NCBI taxonomy): domain Eukaryota; kingdom Metazoa; phylum Mollusca; class Bivalvia; order Venerida; family Veneridae; genus Ruditapes; species Ruditapes philippinarum. Next base: position 109,719 of record NW_026865263.1, read on the forward strand.
GTTGTTGAGAAACCACACATTGTCCGAGTTATGTGATCAATATCAGAAGAAAACATTTCACATATTATACAAAGCATTTCACATTTTATACACACTAGATTTAAGTGTAGTTGTTTTCTCCATAATGCTTTTGCAAAGTAAAGTTGAATACATTTTGAAGACATTGGGTTTCTTTTTCAATTAAAAATTTAAAAGTTCATTTCATTTTAAGCCATTGTTTAAAACTACCCGTATTTTAAATGTAAAACATTGTAAGCAGAAAAATTGATTGATTGGGGTTTTAAAAACTTCATAGACATACATTTCTATCAGCGTCAAGACATCATTGATGACATGATTACGGAAGAAACAGCTCAAAAATTATGCGAAGCTAAAATTTCCGGTAGTCTAGCAGTGCAAGAATATACAGAAGTTAGTGGCAATGAAGATCCAGATGAAGTTATAAAACAATGTATATTTGATGTAGTGGTAAGTTTGTTTGTTTGTTTTGGTTTAACGGCATACTTACACCTAACAGCGCCAATCAGTATAATTTTAAACATTAGATTATTAATCCTAAACAAGTAAGTACATGTACAAAGATATAAAATGAATTAGGTCAATTTTCTAATACATGTTAATTTCTTTTAAGTCGATCAATGTTTTGGAAGGAAGAGAGTCAAAATGTTCTGAAAGTGAATTTACTCGGTAATATTTATAGATCATTCAAGGAGCATAATCTTCTGTTCAAATAGAGAAAAATAAAGAATCGCCAAAGATCGCACAAAACGATAAAATTGAAAATGTTGCAGACTCGGTCGATCGAGCCTGTTCATGGACGGTACTGAAAGGTTATTAACAGGTCAGTCTAAGAAAGGGTTGGTACATGTGTATTTCCACCTCTCTGCAAAATTACTCATTGAAAATAGTCCCTGTCAGCGTATTTTTGCCTTACAGTACCGTCCATGAACAGGCCTAATCAGACCGAGCCTGCAACATTTTCAATTTTGTCGTTTTTGGCTTTCTTTAGGAATTCTTATTTTCTCTATTTTATCGCTACATCAGCGTTGTTTGAGCCGTTTGGAAGCTGAAAAAGTCGCCCCGTACATTAAATCAGAGATGTACATGTATTTATTTCCGATCGTTAAAGATCGTTCAGCACGACATTATCGTTGTTCTTGTGGTATTCTTAGTTTTAATTTTTCGGCATTTTCTAGTTGAGTGGTTCCAATATTCCTACTTGAATAATGTTTATTCAGATCTGAGCGTTACACTACAGAATCACCCTTAGGATATGCTGCTTTTAACTTTATCTTTTGACATCTTATCTGTGATATGCAGGCTTCATAACCTCTGATCTCCTTTCAAAATTCCATTTTATTTAGTTCCGCCCATTGTTTTCTCGTTTAGGGCAAATGCTTTCTATTACTTTGGGGACCATACGCCGCTTTTCATGGAATGGCACGGAAGTGTCACATTGAAGGTTCCATGATAACGGCCGTATGAACACTTCTGCGCATGTTTCTAAATTAAGAATTTTCACCATTTCATGTTTAATTGTTGAATTCTGCTTAAGCCGGTGCTATGTGGCGTGGACGGTAGTTTTCACTTTCCAGTACCGTCCACGAACAGGCTCTATCAAACCGAGCCTGCATCATATTCAATTTTGTTGTTTTGGGCTTTCTTTAGGGATTCTTATTTTCTCTATTGTACGTAATAAGTAAAATAAATATGTAAATACTCGAGGCATAACTTCAAAGTGTTATAACGGAGAAAACAATATGCATTTAGGCATAGGTCCTTGTGACAACGGTAGTTGTCGACATTTTTGATATACGTTACTCAGTGAACAGTGTAAACAGCTTACTGCAGTGATAACCCCAGTAGTTTTATCATCGCAAGAAAGCATGACAAAAATGGTTTCTTTATACGAAAAACAGATAACGAAACGGGAAATGTGTAAGAATAGCGATTTTGCACATTTTCTTTGCATTAACATCTACAGAAGTCATCGGACAAATAAAATTCCTCGCCCAGCAAGCTCTGGATTCAAATGCTTTCTCATCAGATGTTAATGCACTAAAATGTGCATTACTCCACTGTAAGAGTTTTATTGCTTTTTGTTCCAGACTGGGAATGATACGTCATGGGCTCTAGCGCATGTAGAATCTGTTAATAACATTGTAAAGAACATAATAGAACTTGAACCATCATACACTGCAAATAACACTGAAAAGGTTGTTACATTCTTTAAAAATACATGTCCTGGGAACTGTAGCAACAACGGTGAATGTACAGACACAAGTAAGTTGAAATATATTCATTCTTTTTATAAAATTCTACATAAAACAAAACAGATAATAATGTTCAATTTGAACTAGTGAATAATTTGCATATTTTACATTTATGATGATTTGATATCTATATCAAAATGTGCATAAAATGTAGAGAAGAGACAGTTAGTCAGTTTTGTCTGTTTATATGCACAATTATATAGTGTTTAGATGAAATCATACAAATTATATACTCTCGCAAACAATAGAATCCGAGTCTTCTTCTTTATTAAGTCACGTTATCTCTTGAATCTTTTTATTTGCCAGGTGAGTGTGTTTGTTTTGGATTTTTCCATGGAGCAGAATGTGACATTGATGAAAGAGATCCTTTAATTATCGACGATATCGAAGGCGGTGGAGAATGTGATCTAGTCGATGGTGACGAATGTTCATGTTTCCATGTCAGATCTTCAAATATTCTCGAAGGCTTTAAATGCCAGGCCAATATTTCAAAGGTATATACATAACTATTCATGAAAAAGATTCAAATTGATTAATTAAGTATCCATTGTCTTTTGAATAGAGTCCAGATATAGAGGAACAATATAAATTGAAATATAATCTTATTTATTTCTTGTAATTGTACGAATTTCACTTAAGGGGTATTCAATAAGTTACTGTCTCATCATATAGGCACATAGTACAAAGGTAAGCCTCTGGTTTGGTGCGCCTATAACAGGTTTAAAAACTAGTAGTAGTGATTTGCTACTGACCGTTCCAAGACGTAGCCCCTCTGTGTTCAAAAACATTAAATATTTGACTTGTGTATTTCATGTTGTGAGTGGTGACATGTTTTTGGTGTCCTATCTTATTAGGAGTCGAAGCTGCTGCTGGTAGTTATTTTTCCTCTCATATGTTCTTTTTGCAACGTCCTTTTCCGGGATCTTGCTCTTGCGTCCCACCATTGATCGTTTTATTCACGTTTGGGTCTTTATCGATCTTCTCTTTGGTGTTTGCTATTATATTTCGATAGGATTTCTTAAAGAAGGTTTTTAGTGCTCCAGTCTCTCATTTCTCCGCCATTATCGTCCCTCACAATTTTGTTTGTGTAAGTCGCCTTGAATTGTTGATCTTTGCAATCATTGTTACGATCTGAGACTCATTTTAGAGCCCTTAAATTTGCAACATGCATTGAATTTTGAGTATAAATTGACAGATAACAGTTAAAGGGGAAAGGGAGATTATTTCGACACAAACATTTCCCGGTGGTTACGAGGATATATTTACTGGAGTGTGCTGTATACAAGACAACGTAATTGGTACTGAAGATGCATTCTTTACGAAGTACGATATTTCTATCAGCAACAATGGCATTACTTACGGAAATGATAAAAACGTTTATGTGTTCGACTCCACTTGTCAAGAAGCAGTGAATGGTTCTTCCGATAATGTATCGTTCAGTTTAAAGGTACACATAGCTTATAATTTGAAGTACTCATATTTGTTTAATGCATAATTAAAACAGACTTTTAGCTTGATGTTAAATGATTCAACTTAGTTTGCATTTAATAAAGTAAATATTTTATGTAGATGAAAAACATATTGCTATATAAAACATTTTTAAAAGTTGAAATTTTTGTGATGATCGATTATTTGCAATCATTGTTATGACATTTCATTTAAGCCCGAGTTTTGCTTTATCGATGGCGGTTGTGTAGCAGAAAATGAGATAGCTCCAATTGGTTGTTTAGCTTGTCGGTCTTTGACTGATGGGTATAATTGGACAGGTATGTGATAAAAAGTAATTAAAAGGAAATATGACAAAATAATCTATTGATAAGATGAATATTTGTGTAACACAAATTTATCTAATATATATTTTCCTGTGCATGTTTCATAAAGGTAAAGGTAAAGGCAAATGAAACATGCTTTCTGTGGTTAAAACACTACTAGAATGATACATGCTTTAAAGAAAATTGTTGTATACATAACATTCATCTTTAGTTATCCATTCGAAATTTCTTCTGTTTTTTTTTATATCAATGTTTTATTTTTTAAAGTACGCCGCTTGTAAAAACAGTCATTTATGTATATTTTGTACTATCTTCTGCGTCCGACAAACACGTCTCTGTCAGTCATTTAATTATAATAAAAATGAATTATAAGATCGACTTTTTTCTATCTTTCTTCCGTGAACCGTCATTTGATTATAACTTTATTTTGTGACAGTCCATAACCCATGTCAGAATGAAGGTAATTGCACCAACGAATCTAACGGCTATTTGTGTGTTTGCCATGGCGGATATGGCGGAAAGAATTGCGAATATGGTAACATTTTTCTCTTTATATTTCAAATAAATCAATCAACACAACATTCTTAAAACTGTGTCATAAAGGAAAATATCAAACATTTATGTAATATATCGTTTTAGTTTTCATTTCTGTATCTAATTCACTTTATTTAATACATAAACTTGTATTGCATGAAAACTAAACATGTTTAATATTTACAAATTTGTTTGTTATTACAAGTAGCTTTAAGAGCAACTCCGATGATACATGTAATTTCTATGTCTTTTTTGTTTTATTGTCTGGTCTCGCATCACGAAAATATGTCCAATATATATTTTTAACCGTAGATATAAATGAGTGTGAATCAGACCCCTGTGAAAATGATGGGACTTGCTTAGATCATCTAAATGGTTTCAACTGTTCCTGTGCTGATGGTTTCACTGGCACTTACTGTGAAATTAGTAAGTGTTTATATTTTCATCGAAATATCGTGGAATATAGATGTGAAAATTAAGGTATTATAATTATTATATATTATCTATTCTGGACAGAATGTAATTTTATATAACTGTAACATATAACCTTATCTTAGTCGAGGAGGTCCTTGAAAAAACCACATGTATGGTATGACCCCTATAATGGCACTCTAAGGAACTGTAATATTGACAACATAGGTCCATTATATGTCTTAATGGACACCTGCATACAAAATGTAAAGACAATTTACTGTATGGCTTTCGAGTTATGGGCATTTTCCAAACTGAAGCTTGTCTATTAGAAGGGGTCTCATTTAGAAATGAGGAAACTCTAAATTATCTATGATATCATCATTATGAAAAATGTATTAATGGAACATTGTTAGAAGCAAATGATATATATAATTCAGCTTACAAATCACACAAGCAAAATGATTGTTTCTTCTAAAACTGTTTGCATATGTTTAAAAATTACACCCTACCTCGCCCATTTTAAACACTTGTTTGAGCATTTTCAAACTTGAAGAACGAAATATCCTTAAAATTTATCAGAATGAGGGACTGCTTTAAAAGTTTACCTGAATATTTTTAAAAAATGTTTTGGTTGATACTGGCAGTTTTTTTTTTCATTTATTTTATTATTATTAATTTATAATACTTTGAAAATAATTATAATGCTAAATATCTGCTATTGAATTTCGTATTATTTGGCCCATGAATACCAATAAATACAGTTTAATAAAAACTGGTGTGTAGTGTGTGCGTGGGGAAGTGGGGATGCAGGGTGGTCATACCTTAAACAACATGCGTGTCTTCACTTGCCAATCTAGTGTATAACATCCATTGCGATATATATGTTTTATATATGATCTAAGAAATTAAGAATATAAATTTTGCCCGTCAGGGTATTATGTTGTCTTGACTGATCTCGAAAGTAACACTGATATATGGGACCATTGTGAATTCTTTTTCCAGATATTAACGAATGCTCGTCACATCCATGTCAAAATAATGGGATATGTGAGGATGGTATAAACATGTACATATGCGAGTGTCCACCAGGTTTTGAAGGAACTCATTGTGAAACAGGTCAGTTTCACTGCGATATTTATGCCATAAAAGATTAAATTGATTTTTTTCACTTTCTTCTATTTTTCTTGCAACATTTCGAGTACAGTTAATAATGAAATTTATTTTAAATATTTCAGTCTTTTTACTCTTTAGATATAGATGAATGTTCGCCAAATCCCTGTAAAAACGATAGTACCTGTTTGGATCGTGTCAACGGATATACTTGTGAATGTGTGACTGGAACGTATGGAGTTAATTGTTCTGCTGGTACATATTTGTTTACTTGTATTAACGGTAGATTGTTAAGTCCTCTTTAATTTTTGTACACAAAATTCTATAAAACCGTCCTAAATCTTTAATTTATTTATATGTACCTTCAACAAAGTTCCAAATATATTATGTAATCAATTTTCATGTTAGTAATTATGTGTTGCCAATTTAATACAGAATTTAACAAATTCATCTTACGCATTTTTTAAAGAAAATATTTCTTTAATAACGAATATCGCAGGGAAATAAAGACTATAATTTAAAACGTCAAGTGTAGTATCAATTAAAGGCTGAATTTTTGTATTTCAGTGTCATACAAATAGATTCTGTATATTGTTATTTTTTATATTTTTTTTATATTTTCAAACATCCGACTTGATATTAGGATTATCAATTATGCACAAACTTGTTAGCTTACTTGTTTTACTTTTTTTGACAATTACTTTTACATACCGATAAGTCTGTTTTATAATTTCACAGCGAGGAATTTATGTAAAAAATCAGTCACAAATGATGTATTGGTGAATGAATTAATGAATGCTTGCACTTTATATCACAGTTGTAGACAATTGCGCAGCAAACCCATGTGAGAACGGAGGAACATGTGACGATATCAACAATTCACGGATATGTCAATGTGTTGATGGTTATGCTGGTGCTAATTGTGAAACTGGTAGAATTTATTATCTTACATTTATGTTATATGTAAAGATTACTTTTTATCTATTACCCGGATCTCAATGTTTAATTGTATCTTAAATAAACCCATAGCGCCAAATGGTAAAGATGGCGAGATCAGAGTGCTCCGGCCCTTCTAATCATTTTGTTTCATCTTTCACTATTACTCGTTTAATTATCCCAAGCAATAATGTTAGGCTAAAAGTCTTAGTGTGAATAAGATTTAAATGAAGTAGTTTAAACAAACATAACATATGTTTTCGTTTTCATAAAAGTTTTAAATTTTAAAGTCTTGCATAAATTATGCCATATCCATGTTCTATCGTGTGTTGCTTTAAAGATATAAATGATTGTGAAATCAACCCTTGTGAAAATGGTGGAAGTTGTACAGATTTAGTAAATAGTTACAAATGTGCGTGTGTAGCTGGATACGAAGGAAACAACTGTGCTACAGGTAAATAAAAGATATTCATGCTTCATTTTGACATTTATATGAGCCGCGTCACGACAAAACCAACTTACTGGGTTTGCGACCACGCATGGATCCAGACCAGTCTGCGCATCCGCGCAGTCTGATCAGGATCCATGTTGTTCGCGCACAAACCCTATAACAAGTAGAGAAACTGATAGCGAACAGCATGGATCCTGATGAGGGCAACAACAAGAAAAATAACTGCCTTGCGTATCGTATTTTTAAGTAATTGTCCTTTCCTTTTTTCATGCAAAAACAAAAACTCAAAAAGTGTTCGAATATCAACTTGTTAGTTTTAACTTATTTAATTGCATCAAAAGCATGTATAATATTATAAAAATTATAAGTACATGTATATACCAAAAATGAAAATGGATCGGTCTACAAGTTCTAGCAGCATAAGACTAAGTCTTCCGAGAAACTTGCTATTACGACTCAAAACTCTTCCTTCCATAACTTTTAAGTCATTATCGTAAAGTTTTGTCCGGATCATAAAGATATAAACTATATTGTAGATCTCATAGAAAAGGAGTTCATTGCACAAATATCATAATTAGTCAATACATTATTTTTAATTGCTGTCTTTTATTACGTTTCGTCCAGTCAATCATGTCAACATTTTAAAACGAGTTATCATATTGAAACGTTTGGGGTGGAAAACTCTCATATCCGAGTGTTGCACTTTTAAGAATATCGCACTTTAATGTTTTCTTGAACATTAGTCCTTATTTTTTCCTATTACTCGGTGGATATTTTTGGTAGATTTTGTCTGCTTTTTATTTCATACAATTACAAATGAATAGATTTTATGTAACAATTACTTTTCAAAAATTAATAAACAGATATCAACGACTGCTTAAACGATCCGTGTAAAAATGGCGGCACGTGTCAGGATCTTGTTAATACATACGAATGTACTTGTGCTGCTGGATTTGAAGGCACAAACTGTGAGAATGGTAAGAGTTCAAATATATATACATGAAAAAATTAACCACAGAGAATGTCTCCATATCTTGTTTCGACAAATACCTTGACAAAAACCTATAAATGTCGTCTGTATAAAACTGTTTCTCAGAAAGTGATTACTGATGCGTTTATAGTTATGGTTGAAACGTTTTCTATTAAATTAGAGTCAGAAGATTATGTCAAAGATAACCTTTGAGACAGATAGAAAGATAAAAAACTATATCTTAGTAATAGAAAGAGCACCGAAACACGAGGCTATCTGATTTGTACGAGGGGGCGTAGCCCCCGAGTATTAATCAGATTGCCGAGTGTTTTGGTGTTCTTTCTCTTTTGTATCATAGTCGAACATAAAAGCACGTTCCCTGTTGTCACAATATGAAACCCCGGCAAAATGAACCAATGAACGAACATCTGAATATGACATTCTGTCGCTTTCCCTTTCTCTGCCGTCACAATATGTAAACCCCAGCAAAAATGAGCCAATCAATGGGCATTCTCTGGAGTGCGGGTAACTAATACCCGCACTCCAGTTAACGCACTGTGCATGTATATGTATACGATTTAACCCTGACACATTTTCAACAGAAAGGTCTCCAAACTATGATACAAACATACATTAACGGTGAATGGCCTTAAGGAATTTATGTTTGCCAGTAAATTGCTATAAAATGAACTATCGTACGCAAGCAATGAAGCACAAGTTAAATGCATCAATTATTACTGAATTATTATTTTACCATGTTTTAAATTATTCATTGTTAACTAACGAAATAAATTAAGAAACTGACGTTGAATTGGTCAGTGCTGCTACGAACAAATTGTATCTTTGGACAGGTATCAATGAGTGTTTTTCTGATCCTTGCGAAAATGGTGGTACATGTAATGATCTTGTCAATGAATATGAATGTACGTGTGTTGATGGGTATGACGGAACAAACTGTGAAAACGGTAAGGGTATACGTCTATCATTATAATTGTTGTAAAGTTGTTTATCATTTTTGTTAAGGTCGTTTTGGGGAGTTTTCATATAGACATTTAGGCAAAATTAACTCGAAAATGAGAACGGTGACCCCAATTTTCCCATTTAAAATGTTTCTGTTATCATATTCAAATAACATGCCAAGTTTAAAGAAATTTTATTGAACAGTTTTAATTGTGCCTATATGTCTATATGAAAACTCCGGAAAACGTCTAAATCATAACAACGACTGACCAAGAAAGATCCACTGAAATAATATATTGTGAATTTAAAATCTTTTATTTGCTATTTACTCCAGGCCAAGATATTTATATGATCAACTCTGACACATGTAAAGCTCTTTCTTATCAAAACATGAATTAATGTTGTCCTAAACAATTTTAAAAAGATAAACATATAAGACCGTTTTATTTGATATGAATGTAATATGATTCTAGCATTCTAACAGTATAGTGAAACTACTCTCAATTGAGCTTAGTTTATATGTATTTATTTAACATTCAAGTCAGCTTCTTGGAATCATCCAGAACTGGTGTCGTATGAGGAAAATTGGTCGTGGCCCTAGAAAGACTCAAATTCATGAGTCCTTGGTTGAAAGGCATAAACGTTAACATGTAATCCATCGCTCCCATTTCCAGTCATTTGTTGTTTTCTCCAGTTTATAATCTTATTAAATAAAAGTCCTACGAGTCTATTTTTGTTGATTTCAGTATTATACCACATTAAATTAACTTTATAGTGGTGAGTATCCCCGCCTGTCACGCGGGAGACCGGGGTTCAATTCCCCGTCGGGGAGCCAATTTGTAGTGGGGGGTTTCCAACAATAAACACCTTGATATGTTTATATAGGTTTATTCAATAAAGAATAAAACCTGTAACAAATAAAATAAGTATAAGACATCACATTACAAAAAATATAAAACAAGACAAATACATTTCACAAAATACATATTACAGAATATTACACAACAATTCAAATTACAATAAAAACAATTTCACAAATAAATATATACAAATTTACATACAAGGCTTTAAATAGATGAAATTCTTCAAAATAAATAAATTGAATACAAGCAGGTACGTATATTAACGTTAATATACGTACCTGATACAAGATACAATCAAGCAAGTATTTCTGTAAAGAAATAACTGATAGTTAACTAGTCTAATTTAGATCTTTTCACTTCGAAAGCGAGACAAGGAGTGGTCAGTTACCAAGAAATGTTATATTCCAGAACCAAATCATCTAAAAATAACTTGCATACCAAAACCAATCATCCATCACTCAACTTGCAAAACCAGTTCAATCACTCATAACAAAAGGAACAAAGACAAACATGAACACATAACACCGCAAAAGATTTGATTTGGCCTTTAAAGGAAATAACTACCGTATTTATTATAAAATGAGAACTTGGCTTAATTTAACCTTATCTACACAAAATTCATGTCATGTGCCATGATATTGATCAGTTAGAAAGATTCGTTATATTTATTGATTATCCAAAATTTTTTTCTGTATATAGATATCAATGAATGTTTATCCAACCCTTGCAAGAATGATGGTACCTGTAAGGATCTTGTAAATGGGTACGAATGTACATGTGTTGCTGGATATGATGGAAATAATTGTGATAATGGTATGAACATAGATAATTGCCAATTCTTTTAAAGAAATGTTTGAATTAAGACTGAAAAATATCTTAAATTCGTCGTGCTATCTTAACTATAACTGTAGTCAAACATGTTTGGATTTTCTGATCATTGTAAGAACGGTGGTACCTGCAATGATCATATAAACGGACATGAATGTTCATGTGTTGCTGGATATTTGGCGGAATAAACAGTAAAAAATCATTGCATTAATTTTACAAGAGAAAATATGAATTGGAAATACTACGCGCTCTTATCAATTGATACGAATTTCTTTGAAATGCTTGAAAAATGTTGGTTAATCTGAGTATATGATGAGAAATAACTAAAGATGTGAACTAGATCTAGACGACTTAGATTGATTTTTCATACATATAGAGTATAAAGTACTCCTCTTATCTATCTGAACTGTGTTAAGTAAATTTATAAAGAATACAGAAAACGTTATTTTTATTAAGTCAATACATGTACAAATAACGACAACATAGAATTTCATATTAACTGTGACAGACATAAAAAGGTCAGTTACCTACTGACTAAAAATATGTTTTTTCGTACGTATTATAATAAACCTGCTGCAGATCTGCATTACCTCGATTATATTCATAAATATATATCTTCTTAATGCATGTATTAATGTGTATGGTTGTAGTCTTAATGGCAAAGACAAATATCATTCTTTCATTCGTTGAGAAATAAACTTTTCATGCAAAACTTCTTATTTTAATGTGTTTCTGTCTTACCAGACATTACTGCAGTACACATTATTGACGCTTTTAAAGAAACTTTGATATATTTTGTTCAATCGGACTGTTCTTTAAGACGATTTTGACAGATGATGATTTTTGTAACATTTCTTATATTATATCTTATGTGACGGAAATTGCATTTTAAACCTTTAGAATTTTGTTTTCATTACTCGCGAGAAATAACATCGTTTTCAGAGTATTATAAGTTTGATAATAAATTTCTTTCAATTATAAGGTGTAAATGTTTACTTTACTAATACAAAATCTATTTTTGTATTTGATTCAATGCACAGACATTGATGAGTGTTCTTCCATTAATTGCTTGAATGATGGTACCTGTAAAGATCTTGTCAATGGATATGAATGTACATGTGTTGCTGGATATGACGGAACCATCTGTGAGAACAGTAAGAATTTATATGTTTTTGATAAAGGACAATAATAGATTTGTGTACTACTAGTATTATTTAGCCCCTTATAATGTAACAATTTCATCGAATATTACCTGGTATTACCTAATAATTATTGAATGAATAACATAACCGAGCTTGATAAGACATATACTTTTGAAATCAAAGTAATCCATTTCTATACAGCATTCATTGTGACAGTGGTAAAGGTTTTTTAGTTAATGCTATGTTCCTGTATAGGTAATATGTGTCCTACTACTGTTAATGATGGGATAAAGGTAAATACTGCGAATGTTTAAAAGGTTAACAAATTACGAATATTGGTACGTCACTCCCTTCCATCCTCTATCTTTATACCTCAAGCTTTGTTTGTTATATCAGTAACTCCGTTTTGTTAATGTCGTCTTGTCTTAAGCTTGGTGATGGTTGACCTCATCTTTCCGCAGATCGCCATGGACAGAATAAAATGAACAACATTATGCTCTTCTAAATAAAAAAATGTAAAACATCTCTCACTAATGACCAAGGTTGATTATGTTACACTAAAAGCTAAAACCAGAGTACATATTTTAGTCTTGATAGGCTCTTTTGGTAGAGTGATTGCCCGACTTTGCAAGAAAGGTAGCACCTGTAATGATTTTATCAGTTGATATAAATTAGACGTGTTGCCGGTTATAACGGTGAAGAATTGTTTGTTACGCATCACAGAAATAACTTGTTATTTGCATATTTAAAAAATGAATTCTTATTCCATCTAGTTTTTATCAAGGATTTTGAATGATACGAAACAGATTGATTAAAACACAATAAAACGTCAACATGATTATTTTTTATACTTTCAAAAGCATTTTCTACACCTGATTTAAATTTCGGTTAATATTTCACCACTTTAATTGACCTTCATTTAATTCTTGTATTTTAATTTGCAGACATAAACGAGTGTTCTCCGGACCCTTGCAATAATGGTGGTACCTGTAAGGATCTTGTCAATGGATATGAATGTACATGTGTTGCGGGATATGACGGAACAAACTGTGAAAACAGTAAGGAATGACTATTGTACCTAATATAAGAGCAAACATAAACTGAAATTATGATTAATGGAGCTGCCTTATATATTTTGGCATTCTAAAATTAAATGATTTTGCATCAGCACTAAATAAGAAATTAAAATTTACTTTTACTAATAAATATAACTAGACAAGTATTTTATTTAGTTAGTCAACACTATATTATTCTTTCTTCACATATTTTCAGACGTAAATGATTGTTTATCTAGCCCTTGTGAACATGGAGGAACCTGTGAAGACAAAATCAATGGATATAAATGTTTCTGTGTTGTCGGATATGAAGGTGACGATTGCGAAAATGGTATGACACTTTTAAGAGTGCACGTTTTGAAGTTTGTAATTACTTATTTTGTAAAGTAGATATTAATTAAAACATTATGGTTGATAGAATTCAAATTATTTTCAATAATTGATTAGTCCTAAGTGTAGTTTCAATTCTAATACTATAATGTATTGCATGATTCCTAACCCTAGGTCCTAAGTGTAGTTTCAATTCTAATACTATTATGTATTGCATGATTCCTAACCCTAGGTCCTAAGTGTAGTTTCAATTCTAATACTATTATGTATTGCATGATTCCTAACCCTAGGTCCTAAGTGTAGTTTCAATTCTAATACTATAATGTATTGCATGATTCCTAACCCTAGGTCCTAAGTGTAGTTTCAATTCTAATACTATAATGTATTGCATGATTCCTAACCCTAGGTCCTAAGTGTAGTTTCAATTCTAATACTATAATGTATTGCATGATTCATCTTGTTTTAATTTTTTAGCTTCATCAGATGTAGGCATAGGAAGAGCTAATATTTTGTTGATATTTCCATTCAAATCAACATTCAATGTCTTGGATCCGGAATTAAAGAACGACGTAAAACTTCAGGTATATTACTTTTCCATTAATCTATAATATGAAAACTAAATGTTGGATCATTTCAAACGCATCCAAAAGGAACAATTCTTATGAATGTATTGTTTTACTTCGTATAAACATGGTACATACTGTTTTTATGAATTTAATGGCACATACAATTTGATGTTACGATTTACTTTCATGTTTTAACAATTGTCTGTCTGTATTGCTTCGTTATCATACTCATTTTAACAGGATAAATTGGTTAACTTATATTGCTCCTAAATTGACGACTTAATTAATAATTTGATATGGAAAGATTTCATTAATGTATTAACATAATATGCTGTTATGTTACAGTTGAGCAATGTGTATGAAGACAGAATGGGGGAATCGTGCAAGGCCGTAGTTATATTAAAATTGAGGTATGTTTTAATTATTCTGTTTGTTTTTTTTTGTTTGTTTTTTTTTTTTTTTTTTTTTTTTGTAAAATCTTCATGTTCTTGGTGAAAGGATCATTGTCATCCCTTATTGCAATGAAGTTTTCGTTTACAAATATAGAAATACTCTAATTTAAACAAATTGATGTACTTATTTAAACAAATGTATGAACAAAATAATGTATTATGACTTTATCTTCTAAACAAATTAATGTTTTTTTCCGTTTTTCAGTGTGGGAAGTCTAAAAGTAGAATTTGAGGTTATTTATGATAATGAAACATCAGCTACAAACGATCTGACTAAGACAACTATCGCTTTCTTGTCTGGGGAAAAGGCAATTCAAGTATCTAATGAAACAGTTCCTGCAACTTCCGGGGAGATAAACTCTATCACTGGTAACGAAATATTAATATATAATTATGTAGAAGTCTTTTCTCACATATGAAATTTAACTCTTTTCTCCCATATGAAATTTAACATCAAAACTTTTCAAAACATGTATCGGTTTTCAGTTTTATTATCATGCAGTTTATGAATGTATTTCTTAATAATAATCTTACTTACAATTATTTCTTTACAGTTACAAACGAAACATCGAGTGAATTTATACTGTGTGCTGTGTATGAAACACTGCACGGATCTTGTCAAGAAAATCAAAAATGTTCTGTAGTAAAAGAAAGCCCTTCATGTGTGTAAGTGTTACATTGTAACTTTACTTAACAATTTTTGTTGTTGTTGATATGTAATGCTTTGAAATAGATTTCAAGACATTCTTAAACGTCGTTTAGGTAGAAAGCATTTAATAAGAATAAGATGTTTTGCTTCATGAAAAAAGGCAGACACTGGATTATGGATGTCTTGTACATAGCCCTTTTTGGGCATTTTTCAAAAGAGCATGAAGAAAATGTTATTGTTAAGAATTCAATTAGTGTGAACTTAAACAGGAGGGTGTATCAGTTTAATTCTTTTTTAGGTTCATAAATGAAGATGACCCAAGTAGAGGTAAGTTTATGAAGTCACAAACCTTTCAAAATAACAACACAACAAATAAGTTAAAACATGCAAAACATTAACTAACAAAAGCCACCGCCGGGTAGGGGCAACACTCGACTGTTATACCTTTTCTAAAAGCAAACAGATAAACAGTTTAAAAAAATTAA
This sequence comes from Ruditapes philippinarum, assembly GCF_026571515.1. NCBI lineage: Eukaryota > Metazoa > Mollusca > Bivalvia > Venerida > Veneridae > Ruditapes > Ruditapes philippinarum. Next base: position 125,509 of record NW_026865263.1, read on the forward strand.
AGAAAAAAAGGTTTTCCTTTTTTTGAATTGAATTGTACTGTTCAGATATATCTGCTGTTTTGTCCAAGTACGAATCATTTCCATCAATGAATGACAATGTTAAGAGAATATAAGCAGAGTTCAATCATTTGACGGTCAATGTCATTTTAAGGCCAATGTCATATTTGAATTAATAAACAAGTCCGATTGGTCATAAGTGTTGTTTTGTTAAAGAACGAATCAAATCCGTACATAAATAACAAAATCATGACAATCTAAACTAAATTCAATAATTTGTCCTTCACAGTCAAGGTCACTTAAAGCTCAAGGCCAGTCAACGTTTTGGAAGGTCTTGTCCAAAAGGTTGTTTTGTCCAAGTTACAGCCAATTATTGTAATAAAGATTGTAAACTCAATAGTTTGACCTCCAGGTAATACATGAGTCAGTTTGAGATTTATATACATAAAAGTCCTGACCAAAAAGATGTTGTGTCTAAATATGAAGTAAATCAATTTATAAATAACAATGTTATTGCCAGTTGCAGGAAAAAATAAGAGAATAGCATTAATTTGACCTTGACGGTCATGGTCTACTAAAGGTCAATGTCTACATCACTTCATTTTTGAAGAATCTCTTGTTTTGTACGTGTGTGAATCGAATTAGTAGATAAATAACAAAATTATGTAAATTTAACCAAAATTCAATAAGTTGACCTTAACTGTCAAAGTTATTTCAAAGTCAAGTTCAGTTTAAACGTTTGGAAGATCTTGTCGAAAAGTTGTTTTTTGGGTCAAAATATGAAGGTAACGTATTTATTTATTACCACGCTAGGGTCAAATTTAGCACAAAAAGGCGAATATTCAATAATTAAATCTTCAAGGTCAAGATTATAAATGAGCCATTTTCAGTTTGATATACATTTAGATTGATCCTAAAGAATTTTGTTATAGTCAGTTACAGCAAATTCAATAATTTGGCCTTCAAGGTCAAGGTTATTTATAAAAGAAGGTCAAGGTATGTCTGGACAACTTAAAATCTATCCTAAAAGATTGCTGTGTTCAAGTTTGAAGATAAACCATTCATAAATAACAAGATTATAGCCACTTAAAGCAAAAATCAGCAAAGAAACAAGCAAAATTTAGACATTTGACTGAAGCTCAAGGTCATTTATGAATTGGGCAAATTTAGTTTTGTCTACTTGAAGGTATTGTGACTATCCCAAGGGTTGCTTTGGTCAAGTATGAAGACAATTTACTAAGAACTTAAACAGTTATGATCAATATTAAAGTTTTGGGGACGGATACGGCAACGGGAACGCCGACATATATGTAACAATACCTTCTTGAAAAAAAGTCGAGTTGAAAATGAACCGGTTAGCATATTAGTCTGTAAAGCGTCTTTCAATGGTTGATAAAGGAAATATTGCCTTTTATAAAATAATAAAATGTTTTAAAATTTCTAGCAGTACCTACAATTTTAGAGCATCATGGGTGTGTACTAAATCAGAAAGAAATAAAGATAAAAAGAATCTACTGTCATTGCTATTCTTGGTATTATTATTGTTGTTGTATTATCATTGTAATCAAACTACCGTTCTATTTCATAAGGAGGTATTTAAAACAGTTTAAAGTTCCAATTACAAATAAATACTAGATTTGTGTAGCAGTATGGTTAGATATCTAGGTAAACAGTATTTAGCACAAATTCAGCGTCATTTTTTTTCTTTCTTATTTTCAGTCGGTTTGACGATTTTGATCGTTGTTGTGCTTTGCTTGATATTTGTACCAGCCATCATTCTGATCTTTATCCGCTTAGTTAAAAGAAAACCAAGCATTTATATAGGGAGTGAAGATATGCAGTAATAGGGTAATATAATTATATTTTTCTGTTGCAATTACTAGGCTTATATGATCATATTATATCTGTTAATATTTTGTCATGACTTCTAAAATATACAAGAAACGAATGGTATAAAACAGTGCGTATATGAGTACTAGATTTGCGTTTCGTGTCAATAAATTATATCAGTATTTAATACTTAAAAAAGAGTTAATTATGTTATATTATTGGTTGTTTACTTACTTTTGCCGATACAATGTTGAAAAGCTTTAAAGTACAACTCCATGTTTGTTTACTTCCATTTTACAAAGAAAACTCTTTAATATAAAAATATTTCTTTTCAGATTTGAGATGTCATCTTAATGGGCAAATTCTAAACTGGCAGGGTCCAATTGAATCCTTCTAAGTAATGGATCTTTTTTATATGACAGATATTTTTCAGACTACTCAATACAAAATCTATGGATAGAAATTATGAGATTTAAATAAAATATTATGTCCTGAAATAACAATACATGTATGCTAAACAACGATTTACCTATATTTTTCGACATATCCATATACATGAGAAACGTAAATGTTACCACATATACGTTGCGAAACAAACTAATTTTGTCTTTCATGATTATTGTCTTTTCAGTTTTTGTGTTTATGCATACGTATGTGTGTGCGTCCGTGTGTGCGCGCGCGCGCACGTGTTAGTGTGTTTAAACAAACTTTAATCAAATGTCTATATTGTCCATTTACACTGCGCAAATAGTTCTGCCAATAAAATGTATGTATGATAAATTTGCATGCTCCGTGGCCGAGTGGTTAAGGTCGCTGACTTGAGATCACAGGTCCCTCACCGCTGTAGGTTCGATCCTCACTCGGGTCGAAATCTTTCATGTGATGTAGCCATCTAGCTGGCTTACGGAAGGTCGGTGGTTCTACCAAGGTGCCCGCTCGTGCCTGAAATAATGCCCGGAGGGGCACCCGGGGTCTTCCTCCACCAATAAAGCTGGAAAAAAATCGACGAAAAAATCTCGTCGGGATGCTCTAGGATGGCCTGGCTTGAGTATACGGTCGCCCATATGGGCTTTCCGGCGGCGACCTTAAATAAACGCATTAAAAAAATTGAATGCTTTACAACGGACAATTCTTTATGGCACACTATTTACATATCTTTTGTTTTTATTGTGTTTGTATGTTGGTTTGTTTTTGCATGCATGCAAGTTATGTACATTTGTAATGTTGTATTTTTCTGTAGTTTTTTCAATTTATGCAAATAAAGGGTTAATTTCACACTTATTACAAAAAATAAAAATACTATAATGGTTTGTGTATATAAAGATTTATTAAAGATCATACGTAAGTGGTTGATTGTAAATCAATATATTTCAAACAGGCGTCAAATTGAGCCAATACATGTTGCATAATCGAAGTTTTACGTTTCTTAAAATATTTGAATCAGTTAACATATGCAAAGATAGATGCAGATACACATAAAGCTACCTTATTTATAAATATCTTTTCTTAGCTGTTACATGTTGAATATATTTATGTTTTACTTTTAAATAAACACTTACATATTTGAGTTATCATATTTCATATTCATTTTTTCATAAGTCTATTTGTTACATCATGATTGATTGATTTTCTTAACCTTAATGACATACTTTTTTATTACAATAAATTCGGTTGATTGTCATGTTGTTGTTACAGCAACACATCCCCTAAAAAAATACCTCACTCAAATTTGTTTTGGGAAAAAATATAATTTTATATATCGGAAATATGTTTCAAGATGCCCTTGAAAAATATATCTCTAAAATAATTGTATCTGTAAAAGATTATCCCAGTAAGATAAACATCTGTACAAAGTGTCATGAATATCCCACAACTATTTGTAAACGTTATTATAACAAGAATAATAACAAGCGGTACAAAAACAAGCGGTACAAGTCAAGAACATCAAATAAAAACAGACGATAAGAGCCATAATCCAATACTTTCGCTTTAAAGGGAAGGGGGGAAATCCTATATGTTTTGCAACCTATTTCTTCCCTCAAAACCTACCAAAATTTTTGTTCAAATTGTTACCACAGAATTTAGAGAATAATCAAATCTTGTACCAGAAAATATATAAAAAGTATAAGAGCTCCGTCGAAAGATACAAAGCAGACATATGAGCCGCGTCACGACAAAACCAAAGAAATGCGTTTGCGACCAGCATTGATCCAGACCAGCCTGCGCATCTGGGCAGTAAAAAACT